>NC_055972.1:30649388-30879388 GCF_018492685.1 Alosa sapidissima | reverse complement strand
TTTCTTCACCTGCGGGGAGTGACCACCGGTGCACCAGGGGACCCAGAGGCTCTCACCGGGCAGGGACGGACAGGGCAGCTCAGGGCCCCCTGACCTCACGCTCGCCATCTGTCAACTCGCAGGCATGTGCTCAGGGCACCTACTGGAGAAGCCAAAATGGACGGATGTCAACACATGTGACACATTTCAGCACGCTGTGAGAAATTGATAACTGCAAGAGAGTTATTAAAAGAGAGATTTTAAAAAAAAATCGTGAAGGAAAAAAAAAAAAAACTAACAATCAAAGGGGGAAAAAAGGTTTTACACCTGAAGATAGGCTAGGACATTTCGCAGAACTTGTGTGAAGGTGTGACCGTGTCGTCGGGGCTCCAGGGCTGTGAAGTGAAGCCCAGGGGGAGGGGGGCGGTGGGGGCGACGGGGCTGTGAGGATCGGTGAGGACAGAGGAGAAGGGGAAGCTCGAGATGCTGCTCTTCTTCAGGGAGGAGTGGGAGATGGAGGGGCTGCAGACTGTGGGCATCCTGCTGGTCATCTGCAGCTCGCTCAAGCTCCTCCACTTCCTGGGCTTGATTGACTTCTCCACGGGAGGTAAGAGATAGACAGAGAGAGAGAGAGAGAGAGAGAGAGAGAGATATTACATATCTGAGAATTCTGGCTGTATACTTAAATAAGGATATTTTAAACCCTGGATGTATGATCAAATAACATATTAGTTATAGTAGTACTATAGTATAGACTTAGTGAGAGTGAATAGTAAAGTATACATGGCAGTCTTGTAATGAATGAATGTAGCAGACCCAGGTGTGTAAGAAGTAGATGCAGATGAACCAGGGAGTATGAGGTGAACCAAATTGGTGATGTATCCATTTCTTCACCTGCGGGGAGTGACCACCGGTGCATCAGGGGACCCAGAGGCTCTCACCGGGCAGGGACGGACAGGGCAGCTCAGGGCCCCCTGACCTCACGCTCGCCATCTGTCAACTCGCAGGCATGTGCTCAGGCCACCTACTGGAGAAGGCAAAATGGACGGATGTCAACACATGACACATTTCAGCACGCTGTGAGAAATTGATAACTGCAAGAGAGGAAAGAAAGACAGAGAGACGGCAAGAGAAGGGTGTCAGAACCCCCCCCCCCCCCCCCCCAAAAAAAAAAAAAAGAAAGAGATTTTAAAAAAAAATCGTGAAGGAAAAAGAAAACAAACTAACAATCAAAGGGGAAAAAAAGGTTTTACACCTGAAGATAGGCTAGGACATTTCGCAGAACTTGTGTGAAGGTGTGACCGTGTCGTCGGGGCTCCAGGGCTGTGAAGTGAAGCCCAGGGGGAGGGGGGCGTTGGGGGCGAGGGGGCTGTGAGGATCGGTGAGGACAGAGGAGAAGGGGAAGCTCGAGATGCTGCTCTTCTTCAGGGAGGAGTGGGAGATGGAGGGGCTGCAGACTGTGGGCATCCTGCTGGTCATCTGCAGCTCACTCAAGCTCCTCCACTTCCTGGGCTTGATTGACTTCTCCACGGGAGGTAAGAGAGAGAGAGAGAGAGAGAGAGAGAGAGAGAGAGAGAGAGAGAGATTACATATCTGAGAATTCTGGTAGTATACTTAAATAAGGATATTGTTAAACCCTGGATGTATGATCAAATAGCATATTAATTATAGTAGTACTATAGTATAGACTTAGTGAGAGTGAATAGTAAAGTATACATGGCAGTCTTGTAATGAATGAATGTAGCAGACCCAGGTGTGTAAGAAGTAGATGCAGATGATGATGTGGGCTGCCATTAAAAGTCTTGAAAGCCTCTTCACTCTTCATAGCTCACACAACTTTCTCCTGAGTGCTGTGCGATGTAAAGGTTGCTGCAGGTGTTTCTGACGTAGTGGCAGGTAAAGGGCCATCATTATTGCTGAAGTTATTTACAGCAGAAGGACAGGATGTGTGATATCAAACAGAACAAAAACTGATATAGAAAAGTGATGCAACACTCGGTGCACTTTTGCAACTTCCGCAGGGATCACTGAAGTTCATTGATTTTTTGTCAGGTCATTGTAGAAATTTGGTTTGATGTACATAGTGATTGATCTGGAATTTTTTTTTTTAACTAGCACAAAAGAACATGGCAGATACATTAAGAAATATTTGATCATTTAAGCGTTTTTATGAATGTTGAGAAACTAATTTCGTAAGTAGGGCAGCACCATGGTTGGGTCTGACAGCAACGCTAACATAGCACTCATATAGTTGACTTAAGAGTGCCTTAGGTCGGCTTTCATGTCGTCTCCAAATCACCCTGTCATTTCAAAGAAAGGCGAGTAAATTTGTGCCAATTACTGGCTAATTATGGAAATATTTATTTATTTGGTGAGGTCAGATTACATTCACCGTGTGAATTGAATAATATTTGTTAAATGTTATTATTGTTCCTACAGTATATTTTGTTCTTTTCTCTTTTCATGTTCTGATGGGGCTATCATTTCTCTTTCCCTCTTGTGAAGACTCTTTGTATTTGTTCTGTTCTCAAAGCCAAAGCTTTCTCTTCATCATTTAAAATGGAGTTGGTCCTTTATTCCAGCCCCTAAGCATTGAGTTTGATCAACAGTGATTAATTACCCTGACCTGGTTTCCAAAATCTTTCAGTGCAGTTTACATGGTGTGTTGTGTATTGGGGGAAAAAGATCCTCCCTCACTTGTGGATGTCATATAAGACACATGCAACTTCATTTTTTTTTTTTACAAATACTCTTGATGAATTATTGTTGTTGAATTATATTATTATTGTTGAATTCAATAATCAATTATTATTGAATATTATTATTAAGATAAGTTATTTCTAACAGACTGAACTCATGAATCATGTTCCTACTAGATCCAGATTTCTCATGCAGAACAGAGGCATGTGGGTCCAGTGATTCACCTGAAATCTATTGAGGTTGAGCATTGTTCCCTCAAAGCTCTTTCAGGGCCAGGAATGAAGGCCAGTCTTTCTCTACTACTGAAGGCAGGTAGCAAGCTGTAAAATAAGTGTAAGGAAGCCTGCTACCTGCTTTCAGTATTATAGTTTTTTTTAGAAGAAAAGACATTCACATTTCATTGCACGTGGATCCTTGAAAATATAATTGAAGCAGAATAAAAAAAAAAACATCTATTTTTCTTTTGACCAATCCAACAAAAAAGCCTTCTACCAAATAGTTATCATTTTGCCCATGACATTAGGTGATCTCCTGTAGCAGGAGGATTATAATGGTAGAGCCTGGAAGTGTGGCCTTGAAAGGCTTATGTAGTGAAGTGGACAAGTGCAAAAAGATTCCTCAGTTTTATTTTACTACAACACCACACACACTGCCAAAGATATATTGTAGGACCAAGAGGAAAACAAGAGGTATTTTTCTTACTGTTCTCATACCAGTCAGTATTCTGCTTTACTGGAATTAAAATGTGTTTTCAAGCATTGTTTAATGATGGAGGTAAATGCCTAACATCAGTGGAGCCTTTGTAGACCATTTCTCTTGCTCGTCAAATCAGCTTGGCCACACCAATTGATATAAACATACTCTCACACACGCACATACAGACACACACACACACACACACACACACACACACACACACACACACACACACACACACACACACACACACACATACACACACACACACACACATGCACACACACACACACACACGCACACATGCACACATACACACATACACTCACCCTCAGGCCGGAGGCTAGGGCTCAGTTGGATGGCCGGAAACATAAATCTGGTGCTTAGTTGCCCATGACATGGCTGGTCCGACTCCAAGTGACGTGACCAAGGTGGGACCTGACCACAGAGCCAGGGTGCAGGGAGGGACTGGGCAAAAGACAGAGAGATAGAGAGAGAGAGAAGCGGAAGAGGAACATCCCAAAAGAGGATAAATACAGGCTCCTGACGACAGATTAGAGCAAAGGGAGAGCTCAAGGTGAGACTAGAGAAAGAGAGAGAGAGAGAGAGCGAAGAAGAGGAGAGCGTGAAACGGATAGTGTGCGTTTAGAGAAGCAATTGGCACGGAGCGAAGTCCAGGTCACCGCGGTGATGGCCTTCATCCCTCAGACTGCTGGAGCGGTGCTTAGGAGTGTGCGAGGCCTGCTGCCCCACAGGCACAAGGGCAAGAGTAAGTGCTCCTTATACGTCTCCAACGTCAGCGTACTCACCCACCGAACAGCAGAGAGACACTACTACTGCTCTCCTTTCTCAGTTATACTGTGTGGACTACATTGCAGTCGTTCGTGTTAATGAAAGCTTAATGTGGTGATTTCTTTGACATGATTTGTGGCATGAAGGTCAAGGGCATCCACCTGTGATCTTGGTGCTTTGTTCTCCGTGCTTGTGACTCATGGATTCTGTTTCCATGTTTGTAAAGTGTTCTGTTCTGTCCGCCGCTCCGTTTGTTCACCCATACAGTAACTGCATTCAATCTGCACTGAAAGGGCCGGGCAGGTCCGAGAGCTAGCGTTTGCACCCTGGAGTCGCGCACAAGGGCTGGTGATTGGGGGTCTGGTGGTGGGGTGTTTACTTCCTGAAGGGGGTCTGCTTGGTGGAGCGTGCAAGGGGCCAGAGCCAAAGTAACTGCTGACTGGCGGTAATCAGAGATCAGCCAAGAATCACTCCAACGGCTACCCCCATGTTGCAAGGACACATGTCAAATGGGAAATGTGCGGCTGCCCTTCAAAGCCATGGTGTCAGATCTCAGGGTGGTGTCATAAAGGTTGCCACCATACGGCTGTGTGATTGCGGTGCATGGCCTGATTAGAGTTGTGGTTGTGGTTGTGGTTGGGGGTTGTGATGGAAACCACTGGGAAGAAGGTTGATGAGCCAGGTCAGCAAACGTCTGTGTGGATGCTTCAGAGAGACTTGTCTTGCATGCTGCCTCCTCCCGCATGTTCTCCGACAGGATGAAACACACACTCAGGTTGCAAGTGTGGGTTTCTGGTGGGTGTACTGTGTATGCTGGCATTTCAGCATGCGCGTGTGAGTGTGAACTGCTTTTTCAACAAAGAGTCAATTCAAGAGCAAAGCTCATGGACATATTTGTACAATTGATGTATTAAAGCATTGTGCACATCAGATGCACATGATTATCTATGAATATCCAGGTCAACTAATTAGGCTATTATGTCCACCTGCACTAACCTCACTAACTAGGATTCTTTGGCTAGAAACAAATGTTATCGTTGTTGGGTCTTCTCAACTGCTTGTCTGTTTGCACGACTGTGCACCTGGAGGGTGACTATGATGGTGTTCTTGTGTATGTTCCTCTGTGTCTCTTTGTCTAATATCTGTGTTGTGGTTGGTGACTTTCACAGGTAACGCTCCCTCCAGCCAAAGCAAAAAAACCATAAAACAGAGATTCCTCAAACTGCTGCCCTGCTGTCGGCCCAGCGCCGCCCCCTCAGTCTCTGAAAGCAAGTGCCTCTTTGCTCTGTCACGCACTACTCCTCTGTACCACCCGTCTGTGTCCCCCTGACTGTCCCCCTCTACCCTGAGCCAAGCACACACACACACACACACACACACACACACACACGCACACACAGAGAAATATATTTATAAATATATGCACGCAAAGTCTTGCGTACCCTTCCCTCTTTACACACGCACTCGTGCCCATATTCACATGCATATATAAATACGGGCAATACACACATACATTCACACACATATTTAAGTATGTTTGTGCACACTTGAATCAGAATGTCTCATGCGTGCCACTTCAAATATCCAAGCAAGTATCTTTAGAAAAACAAATGCCGCACACATCAGGTGAGAATATACATGGTGCTAACAATGCACAGCATGTCTCAGACCTGCCTCCTGGGTCGGAGGATAGTGTTTGAGACTGATGAAACTGGATCAAAGTGATGCTTGAGGGGCTGAGGGCTCAGCCATTTCTCCCCCCAGGAGTGGAGTCGGTGGAGGATTAAGGAACTCAGGTCTCAGGTGCCAGACATAATGTTGAGTGCCATGCTTGCACTGTGTGCATTGCAGGGGACTTAGAAGCTGCAAAGTGGTCCTTGGGAAGGAGATGAGAGTGAATGCTTATGTGCTTATGTGTTATGATGGCCCTTTCTGCTCTCTTTGAATACTTCTCTGGTGGATTGCTTTCTTGATTCATGTTGGTCGGTATTCTGTTATATGAAAAGCAGTACAACATATGTATTCTCAAAGGATCATTATCTGTGGACATTACTTTGGTGTATGCTACAGGTTGTAGGATTGGACGTGAATTTCATTCATCCACCTCATGTTGTTATTCTCTTTTAGCTTATTTAATATACATAAATAAATATACTCAATGTGAATAGTATATTATATGTATTGTGTATGGATTGGGTAACTGTAATTGTTTGAAAAACAAATGCAGTTATGTATGCTGTGGACATGACCTTCATTTAGACTCTTTTGTGTCTCTAACAGACAGCATTGAGGATGACTTTGAACTGTCCACGGTGTGCCATCGGCCAGAGGGTCTGGACAAACTACAGGAGCAGACGAAGTTCACCAAGAAGGAGCTTCAAGTTCTCTACAGAGGCTTCAAAAATGTATGTCTTTATTGTAATGGAATTGTAATTCATGCTCTTATGCTTTATCCATTATGTTTACAACATGCACGTCAATAATTTGGTTGGATACATAGCACTGTATCTAACCAATATATCTATATACATCTCTATATGCTATATGCTATTATCTAATATGTGTGTGTCTGTGTGTGTGTGAAATAAGCACATTAACTATAATGCTTTATTTACCGTACATAAAACGTTTTCTCTCTCTCTCTGTCTCTCTCTCTCGCTCGCTCTCTCTCTCTCTGTGTGTGTGTGTGTGTGTTGCAGGAGTGCCCCAGTGGTGTGGTCAATGAAGAAACCTTTAAACACATCTACTCTCAGTTCTTCCCCCAGGGAGGTTAGTGTCGCACAAACACACTAAACACACAATTTCTCTCACGGTTGCACCAAATGTCTTTGACCTGACCGATTTTATGGAACACTACATCATTTCATTTTTACTGCATCATATCCATTTTACCCTAGGCTCTGTTTTAAAATATACATCTTAGGTGGAATAGATACCTGCTGTATCTGATGTACCCTTTTAATGTTATTGTTTTTATGTTATCTATTTTTAATAGCCAAAATGCAATAAATATGCAATTAGGACTCTTCTTCTTCCAGACTCAAGTACATACGCACATTTCCTGTTTGAAGCATTTGACACAAATAAGAATGGGTCAGTTAGTTTTGAGGTAAGCATCATTTATATACATTACATGTTATCTTGGAGCTTGAAAACCACACAAACACAACTCAATGGTACAAGTCTCTATCTGGACTCCACTTAGAAACTCTGACATGCAGTATCTGCTAATGTATTCACTTCCATGTCACTCAGTAATAAGCCGTTGTAGCCGTTGAGCCGCTCATTTCAACTAAGTCAGATGCAGCAGGTTGTCTGACTTCTCTTGGTCTGGGAATATGATAACTGACAGATGGAAAGAAATGTGTTACTCTCCACTGGGAATTGTTATGGTTAGCAAGGTTAGCAAATTATTTTTAAAAGTGTTGTATTTTTGTAGGGAAGTCAAACAGGAAACAAGATTTCTTGGGTGTGCATTTCATGCATCAGAAAAATGCCTTGGCTCAATTTTTCTACAAAAAATAAATTTTCCAATGCCCCTTTTATTATTTTTCTTGCTGTTTACTAACACCAAAATGTCTCATTTTAAAATAAAATAAAACTCATTAAGCCCAAAGACTTTCTCAAAATTCCATGAAACTTTGAGGAACACTGAGTAGCTTATCGCATTTGGTCAACCAGGTCCAGTAATTATTGGGCTGAGCAGGACTGTATTGTGTTGTGTCTCTGGGGATTTTATTTTAATGCTGTATTGTCCTCTGTCTTAGGACTTTGTTGCAGGTCTTTCGATTATCCTCAGAGGGTCAATCAATGACCGACTAAACTGGGCGTTCAACCTTTATGATCTCAATAAGGACGGCTGTATCACCAAAGAGGTAGGCCTCTTTCCCAGCCCCTTGAAGCCTGGATTATTGTGTGTGATGAGTGATCTGTGCTCACAGTCCCCCTCCACCCCTACCCCCTTTTTTGGATGTCTGGTTGTCTGGTTTAGGAGATGATGGACATTATGAGATCAATTTATGACATGATGGGAAAGTACACCTACCCCTGCATGCAAGATGACACTCCAAGGGAACACGTGGAGAACTTCTTTCAGGTTATCATTATATTTTCATATAATATCTTCATATTTTTTTCTGATTCATCCAATTAATTCCAGAATGTATTTTTATACTGTACAGAAATCATTCAGAGGTTAGGTATACATATCTTGAGATTTTATATTTTCCTCAATTTAAGCCACATTTCCTCTGATACCCGAGGACTGCCTTGAGGCATATGAATAGGGTTTTTTTTTACATCCAAACAGATTAGTCACGGATCCTTAGCTACTCAAAATTCTTGTGTTGCTACTATTTTGCACTCACACATCCCCAGTGTTATAGCCTAACATCAACACAAAGTGTGTGTGTGTAACATAATTTATTCATATTTCCATTTCCTTCTTACATTTTCCATTAATCCGTTGCTAATAAGCTAACGATTTCCATTAGTAGCAGCACTAAAACATTGTCATCTTTTGCACACAAAGTTAAATTAAATTAAACTTACCCTGAAGTAATTATAGCTTTCTCTTACTGTTCCTCTCTTTAGAAAATGGATCGAAATCAAGATGGTGTTGTCACTATCGAAGAGTTCATTGAGTCATGCCAAAAGGTAGGAATGAATCCATTTATTTTACAAGAAAATTTTGATCAGACTTATTTTGGTTGGTTCCACCTATAATTTTTCTGTGGGTGTTTTGTCAGTATCTAATTTGCACTAAAATAAATCCCATATTAAATAAGTAATTCTCTTTATGAAGTGAAGGATTAGCAGAGCTGTTAATAATGTCTTCTCTTGTCAATGTGTTCTTTCTGTCCACCTCAGGATGAGAACATCATGCAGTCCATGCAGCTGTTTGACAATGTCATTTAGGAGGGTCAACTGGTGGAGGGGACCCCAAGGCCTTGTTGTCTGGACTCCATGTTGGCCTAAGGACCCCCACAACTGGCCTCCTTATCCTCCAATGTCATTCCTTTTTTCCTAGAGACACTTGAAAAAAAGTGGGGCTGGCTTATAGACACACACATTTGTTATTTTACATTCATCATGTTCTGAGGAAGCTCTTGTGTTGACTCATTCGAAATACAGTCCCAGTCTGGGAGGGTGTGTGTGTGTGTGTATGTGTATGTGTGTGTGTGTGTGTGTAGGGGGGTGATCAAGACAGAAAGATGCGTGTATATGGGAAGACCAGAAGATGACTGGAAATGTGGCGACTGGGCATTGTGACGACGACGACAACGACCCTCCAACAACAAACTGATTTTATTACCGCATGATGTCACAATTAGTCCACACTTATCTATTTACCGAGATACTCCAAAGCCTGTCTGTTGCTCTATGTGTGTCCACACTGGTGCCTCGCTCCCCTTTAGCGTCTGCTGTCGTCGTTGTGCTTGTAAGGTTGTGTAAGGCTCTACTGCCGTCACTCAGAATCCCAGGCTACCTACCCAACCACCACTCACTCACTTGCCATAAAGTAACTTAGCTGACCAGTCCGCAGCGGTTAGTAGGGCAGAAATGATTACATTCCAGAGGAGTCTCCAGTTTGGGCCTTGAAATCTTTAGCTGTCGTATGCTGACTGTTTCTCTCTGTGCCCTCACAGACAACTTCCGGTTATAAACTCAACACATGGCTAATTGCATTGTGGGCAAATGTCTCACCATAGCCAGCCAATCTTCTTAGCTAATTGTATTGTATCTAGAATGGGAGTGAACATGTGAAATAATAGTGTCCTCACTCTGCCATGTAATACTCGACTGTACCATACAGTAGATGATGTCATGGACACACTGATGAGTGTGATCTAGTTTGAATAGAGAGAGGGGCTTCCTTCCCTCTGGCTAAGGCCTGGGATGGACGTTAGTATGTTGCAACGCATTGTCAAAAGGAGCAGCCATCTTTCCTCCAAGTTTATTTTCCCATCAAACACCAAAGAGAAAGGCTCTAGTCAGTTTTCCCTGATCCCTTCCTTAACATGCTACCATCACACATCTCAGTGTATTCTGTGATGGAATGGGGCCTGGCTTGGAGAATTAGAAGGGGTCACATCAGCAGTAGGAAAGGTGGATCTTTTACTTTTCCCATTCAGAAGCATAGGGAAAAGGGACTGGCACTGTTTTCTCTTTCCAGTTGAGATTACTACTGACACCACACTACAGACAGCCACTATAATAAGTAATGTATTTTACAAAGACCATTACAGAAGTACACATCTAGATGGGGTGGGAGGAGGGAGGGTGCATACAAATCTTTATTGGTAGTGTAATTTGTATTTCTATATTTTATTTATTTCCCAAGCAGTTAAAAAGGGACGTGTAGAAGATAGATGGGCTAGTTTAACACAAGCAATAATGTCCCTTCATCAACTGTGACCTGAAGTATTTATAATGTCATCCAGAGAATTGATCTACAAGAACCAATGATCAGTTGACAGAATGAGATAGAGTGTGTCATGTCTATCCCTACAGAGTATTCATTTGTGGTCAGCAGGGTGCAGAACATTGGTGATGCACATACTCTGGATCACTGTGGTTGTGTTCACTGTCCCAAGCCTTCCAGTGTCTCCTTTGTGTAATTCTTGACCCTAAGCCTATGAAGTACCGGTAATTATTGGCACTCAAGTTTAATGTTTGTATGATTCTTTTGCAAGTTATGTGAGGCTGTCGCCTTATTTCAACATGAGCTTGCTGCAGGAAGAGGTCCTGATTTGATATCTTTTGGCATGGTCCGATTGTTATTTTTTAACACATGGATAATTGAAGTGCTGTATTCCCAGTCTAGCTCTCACCACTAGACTCGATGCCAAGCATATATACATATCAACACACTTGCAATGAAGATCACCATGAATACAACATTAAAAATAACACATTATTACTGCAGTGCCTTGAGTGCTGTACTGAACTAATTTGGTCACACCCTCTTCTATGTAAAATTAACTTGATATTCTTTTTATTTTTGATGTGGCATGGATGGATATCGATATTTGGTCCTAATTGCTGGTAGCAGAACTCCATTCCTACCCAAAGTGGTACCTGTCTATATTCGCATGTACTGTCTAGAGCAATGATAAACTTAATAACCTGGTGTACCAACTGTGTCTAGTGAGCTAGCCTCAACTGGTTGCATTACATAAAAACATGTATATTTTGTATAGACAATAAAAATCACAACTGCTATGCATAGTATGTTATGCACCATTCTACTACATTCTTCTAAATGTCTCTTCCAACAGTCGGGACTTCTCTCTCATATTCAATAATGTATATTCTGATACACATTTGGGAATACTGAAAGTGTGGACTTCTCTTCTAAAGATGTGTTTTTACAAATAGTGCTATTTTTTACCTGAAATCAACAACATTCAGAAGAAAAACTACATATAGATATGTACAGATAGATCTTCACCGACACAGGAATTTTACAACATCTGTCAACACATTTATTGACAATAATACCTAGAAAATTCAAAGTTCAATAATTTAAATATACACAGTACTTAAGTATTCCCCTTCAATCCTCCTCACTCTCTATACCATTCAACATCGATGTATCTGTCAGGCAGTGCAATGGGGGAAGGCAATGGATGATCCATTTCAAAACTTTCAACAATCATTCCACATGGTGGCTCGCCATGGTTATCACATGTAATGCATTAAGTATTCACACATCCTGAAAATAACTATTATCAAAAGCATGAGTAAAAAAAGTTTAGTACACAATTCTGAACTTAAGTGTCATAGGCCTGCTTCCGGTAGAAGGCAGGGCCAGGTATGCTAGGGCTAAGAGTGGAATCCGCAAGTGTGTGTGCTTACGTGTGTGAGAAATGATTAAATAAATGGCAAACTATGGGGCATTGAGCGTCAACTGCATTGGAACGATCTGATGTTGGACAGAGAGAGGAGGCCATTTCCATAAGCGGGGGGGGGGGGGGCAAATTTACAGTCTCTCCACAAACATGTAGCTGCAAAGAGTGAAAGAGCTGCACTGCGTGAGCCTCAAGAGGGCTTACTTGGCGACCCTCCGCAATTCAGCGAGGACCCAGATGGCGAAGGTGAGCAGCGCCACAGAGCCAGACTGGTGCGTGGCGGCCAGCGGGGTGGGCACGTACAGCAGCAGCGTGCTGATGCCCAGAGCCACCTGGAAGGAACATCACCTCACTTCATTTCAATTCTCCTTTCAGTTCCTATTCACCAGGCACCATCTTCCCACAACAATTCCCACAACATACTACACACTACAAAGATTATTACAGATATTTCTGTGGAAACTTTCCCCCAAAACAGTTCCCTGATATGCAGTTACTTTGAAAACTGGCTTTAAAAAAGTATTTCATAGTAAAACAAACATTTCTTTCAAACATGAAATGCTAACATACTTGTGTGTAAGCCATGGCGGTGAGGCAGCTAATGGCAATCTTTGCCCGACGAGGCAGGTGCACTCTTCTGGAGTAGAAGAAGAGGCCGGTGATGGCAGCCAGTGAACTTATTGCCTGCATGCAAAAAGGAAAGAGCATGATCAGTTTATATGTTCAAAAAGAGTTCTCCATTAAAAATAGACCATGCGCATAATTCACCAATTTCAAATCATTTGCCATTTTCTTCTACAGTTATGACAACTGTTACCTTCCGTAAATAGACCCTAGGTTGTTTCAACTCCGGAATATCCTTTTAACCTTTCATAAAAGTGTACCAGAATATCGGCTGTAAAGGATATGCTTTATACCACATTCTAAAACTGATAGTTCCGGTCCTTAAATGTGATTGGCTGAATCACATTTGATGCCGTTGTAAAATGCAGCATAAACATACACCTTGACCGCATTTCTATATTACTGCGCTACTATAACTTGATACAAAAGTTAAAATAGCTGCATCGAGGTTGCTTGGCAACCAGAGGAAATATATTTCTTGGCGGAAGAATGATTATTTAGGAATAACTCATTATATTTCTAGTTTGCTGTGCCTTTACTTTACGAAACTTTGCCAGGTATTTATAGTAACAGTTTTAGGCAAGGGCAATTTCTTATAATGCAAACAATGGTCTTGCTCAAAACTCCACCAATTAACATAATGTTGCTCTCAAACGAAAGTTTGAACATGTTATGTTCCATAAATAGACCCTAAGTTGTTTCAATTCCGGAATATCCTTTTAACTATGCTTCACATGGATATCACTAAATATAAAGTCATTGCTTTCATATCAATGTCAATCTAAAATACATAATTTTTGTGGACATTTCTGATTATTCTAATGATGCCAATTACCAGTATCCTGTGGTCAAACTGCACCGTGGTAGGATTCTCAAAGACATTTTTGATGTTGGGAGAGAAAGCCAACAGGTCATCAGGGATCCAACGATCTCCCATCTTTGGGAAGGAGTTGTACACAAGACCAGCATCCAGTCCAGCTACAAAGGCCCCTGTCGTCACAAACTACCAATTAATGAGATGTTCTTGGAATATTGAATTAATGTCATACTTTCCAAATGAATGTCAATGTACCTGACAATGCTGTGAGGAAGACCAATCCCCCTGTCCCCTTGGCGAATCGGCGCAGTTGGGTGAGGCGTCTTGTTTCTCTTAACTACAAAGCAACAGAAAAAGTCCGCCAGAGTCAACCTCTTCCTCCCAAAAAGATACAACCCCAATATGTTCATTATGAATTTGATACTAGCAACACGTTTCAAAACAAGTTGGGACAGGGGCAACAAAATGCTGGAAAAGTTGTGTAATTATAAAGAGTGTGTAAAAAGAATAAAGGACAACTACATAACTGCTAAACAAGGTAAAAGAAGAACTGATATAAATCAACAACCCTGCTGGGCCTGCCGAATAGGAGAGAGGCATCAGAGACAACCAATCATTCCCGCTGTATGCGCCGAACCTCACCTGGTTGGGGGACAGCATGAGCGTGAGGCCCGTCCACAGACTGGCGCAGTAGAGCACCAATGCGGAGCCCAGGTGGGAGGCCAAGCGATACTGACTCACTCGGGGAATGTCATGAGACTCTGGCTTCTCCTCCAGCCCACTCTTCACCATGTACCAGCCCAGGAGGCCCTGCAGACACAAACAACACATATTTCACAACGCAAAACTATACACAACGTTTAACAACCGTATTCTAAAAACTTTCTACTACCTTACTTTTAGTGTATAGTTCATGTTATAAAATACAAAATCAAGTAAACTATGCAGGGTTTATGAAGGATAGACATTCTTCTCCGGCTCTGTAAATATTAATATTTTCTACAACAAAAACATCATATTTTATTCTTCTATTCCTTCGCTGTTCACAGTAGCACAAACTGAGCTCTCAGGCAACTTCATATAGAGGGGCAACCTCGGAGGACTGCCCACATACCTGGAAGAAGACAAACCCACACAGGCCCAGCACTCGTCCCTTCATGGAGCGGGTGAAGTAGCCCTTCCTCCAGAAATACATAGTGGGGAGGATATACGCCAACCCAACCAGCCTGCCCCACATGCGGTGACCCCACTCCATGTAGAAAATGAATTTGAACTCAGTGAGTGTCATGTCATGGTTCATTCTGTAAGAAATAATGTGCTTTATTAAATGGCAAATAATAGCAGCTTGCTAAAAGTCAATCCATACCATACTCTATGTAAATAAGCACCAATATAATGATCAAGCCAAACTAAACTACCAGCAAATGGTTTGACTCTTCTCTGTTGCAACATCATGCATCTATTCCTTAAGAGTAATTACACTTACATTTTAAACTCGGGGAATTGTTGGTACTTGGCAAACTCTGCTTCCCATTCTTCCTGTGATTGTGGTGGCTTCATCTCTTTCACTAAATGCCAGTCCACCATTGAAAGACCAGACTCCGTCAATCTGTTTTTGCAGGCAAAAAAGTGTTCAACATAAGCTAGCTTCAGATTGTAAAGTTAATGTTTGTATTTCAAAAGTGTGTTCCTAAATATTCTTTGACACAAGCTTACATCACTGACTGACCACTCAAAACTCCGCACCATGTTGTTGAAGGTGCAAACAATATCAGAGGTGCACTGACAGCTGCGTAAAATTCACCTTGGATGTGATTTTAATACGGGTCATCCGATTAAATTCTGCCCTTCAACCAAGTTCTATAGCAGGTTATAAACCTAAGTTGAAGCTTTGTGGACCAAAAGATAAGTTACAGATTGATTGACGAAATGTGACCGTCAGTTAACTTCGAAACAGCCACCTTGCTTTGATATAATAGATAGATAGATACTTTATTGATCCCTAAGTGGAAACTGAAGGTGTCAAGTAATGTCTTTGGATAGACAATGGCAATATTTCAAAGGAGTGATTAACGTTAAAAAATTCTATACTGGATAGGGCTGGGATAAATGAATATTTTTTAAACGATTGATCTAGCGATTATTTTTTCGATGCATCGATTAATCTAACGATTCATTTTTTCAGTCCGATTCGATTATCGATTATCTCCCCATTAATTGACTAATAGCAATTTATACATGTTGATTTATATATCTGAATGAAAAAACATGAATTACTTAACATTGCAATATATGTTTATTGCTCTTAAAATTCCAAAATAAAAGACTATACAAGTGCAAAGTAATGCATTCTTAGTCAGAGGTAGCATTCAATAAAGTTCAGTAGTGTATAGGTCTAATCGAGGGCCTGTCACTGGGGGAACCCTTGTAATTGTAACATTAACGCAGTTAAAAGGCTGCTGATGTGTGGATGCAATTCATAACGTAGTTAGTTCAAATAACGGTTTGTACTTCTCCTTGGGACAAGCACTTTTGAGTCTTGGAAAACACTTTTCCCATGTACATCGGGATTTTGCAAACATTCAGTGACAAGAGTCAATCAAATGAGCCCTGAGTAACGAAATTGACAAGCAGCTGTAAGTAAGCATGCTAAACTCAACATCCAAACAGTATTCTAACGTTAGCTTTGAGATACTGCATGATTGCATAACTTAACTAAGTTTAGTCTCCTCAATGTACTATGTTGTGATAAGACCTTACGGCTCCCACACACAGCTGCGTGCATCGCGTGGCTGGAGACGCATCCCATTCACTTTAAATGGGCTCACGTGATCCGTTGCCGAACTGAATTGTGGGTCCGTCGCGTCGCGTTTCTCCCGCTGCTCGCGTTGAGGAGTTCAGCTGTTACTGCACTGACAGACGGCACCGGCCAATCAAGCCAATCTACGGACGGCACCAACCAATCACATTACGGTTTTACTTCAAGTAATTTGCATAGCTACCGTCGGGAACACCCAGTGGAATGCGTTGACGGAACGCAGCTGTGTGTGGGAGCCGTTAGCAGAGTTAACTTGACTGCAGCAGTTTTGAACAAATTTGCACAGCATGGTCATGATGCTAAGCGGATTTAATAGCAATTTAGCCAGCCATGTTCTATGCAATGCTTCTATGTGGCAACAACAATCCTTCAACAATCGTGAATATTTTGTGTTAAATGCACATGCAGAGGAGGGGCAGCGGGCTCATTACAAGAGAGAGCGGGCGGGGCAGGGAAAGGCTGCGTGCGTAAAAAATGCAGCTCAAAGGATTTTATCTTATCTGTAATTTAAATAGTACAACATAGAACATCAATGTGTGATGGCCGGTTTTGATTTCGTGGCACCCCACCACAGATTCGTCAACGTATTGGAAACACTGAAGGTGTAAAATTCAAAATATTTGGCAGCACGTGTTTTGGGTCTGACAAATCGATGTGCACTCTTAAGTTCGCCTACAAAAAAGCTGCCATCTTTGACATCCGGTATCTGGCGATTTTTCCTATGGGAAAATAACATGGGGATTTTGAATAATCGCACCTGTTAAAGTCTCGAAAGTGAAGTGAAGGCGGCACACTTAGATTTTTGCTACCCCAGAGCTAACTTGCAATGCAATTTGCCATAGGTAGTTAGCTTCAATTAACAACCGGATCTCCTTATATGGGCAAAGATGGCCGTTTTGGATCTTTTTTGTAGGCGAACTTCAGACAAAGATGGTTG
Source organism: Alosa sapidissima (assembly GCF_018492685.1). Taxonomy (NCBI): domain Eukaryota; kingdom Metazoa; phylum Chordata; class Actinopteri; order Clupeiformes; family Clupeidae; genus Alosa; species Alosa sapidissima. Next base: position 30,862,172 of record NC_055972.1, on the reverse strand, counting down.
ATTACGAAGATACTTCATGAGAGGCCATTTCCTGTCCCTGGAAATTTATGCAAATAGGGTAGCAGTACACGCCCCCGCACATTTATGCAGTGATCGGGCTCTCTTTTTAACATTGAGGTCTATGGCAAAATCCAAGAATTTCCCAGAATTTGTCAAAGCCTTACTTTTCTGAGCAATGGATGCACATTTCGGACACGGTATCATGATCTCCAAACCCTCCTCCCTATTTCAGTAGAATGTCGTGATAGTATGACCCTCCAGTCGGGAGAAAGTCAACATTAATGAAGGTGTACACCAAGTTTATTTTGTACTCTGGCTTGTCTGGCGTGGAAACGAGGCGTTCAAACGTAAGTCATACGTCAGTGACACGCCCCTGTGCAGGCGGGAACTGAACCAGAGCCCGTCTCTGGCTGAACTCCACTTTGCCCTCATAGACATGAACTAGGACGACCCATCTTGCTACGCATTCATTATCTTTGCTTCAGAGGTCTATAGACCTCTCCAGAATAAGTCCCGCCTCCTAACTTCTGTATCCATCCAACCTTCCGTCGTCAAATGTCTATGGGAAATAACATGGCGTTTTGAAAGATCGTACCTGTCAAACTCTGTAGGTGACAAAGTAGAAAAAGCTGGTAGGCAGATTGGCCTACACACTTCTGCCATCTAGTTTCCACTTGTCGGTGCCGTTTAAGTAGTATACTATAGACTATACTACTTAAACGGCACCGACAATCAAAAAATCCAGTGGAAACTAGATGGCAGAAGTGTGTAGGCCAATCTGCCCACCATTTTTTTCTACTTCGCTACCTACAGATGTTTTACTGGTATGATATTTCGTAACGCAATGTCATTTCCCATAGACAATCGACGCCCGGAAGTTGGATGGATACGGAAGTTACGGAGGCGGGACCAGACCTATTAGACATTCTCTGGCGGGACTTATTCTGGAGAGGTCTATTTTGCGTCGACGTATTTTTTGCGTCTACGTAATCGACGCGTTGTCCCAGCTCTAATACTGGAGTAACTTAGCATTAGGTACCTCGCCGATATGTTTAGAGTCCTAACGATGTTAAATAGCTCATTATAGTTACCATTATGGTAGCCTAAGGTGCCAGAAGTAAACACATGCGGATAGTTATAAAAATTGTCCTTTCATTATACAAATAAACATGACAAAACACTTTATAACTCTTGAGCCAGCTCCTATCTATGTGATCTCAATGGCGATGCACCTTCTGGTTTGCACCTCCAACAGCATGGCACACCTGTTGCCACCCACAAATGCCTGTATGTTTGTGTCAAAGAATATTGACAGTCTTAACCAAAAACTTCATAGTTCATTTTAAAGTTTATAAAAGTAACAAGGGGACACATAGTATATGACTGAAAACTCACCTGGTTACCCCACCTAAAACAACTGCTCCCAATACCAATCCACTGCAACCAACCAGCCATCTTCCAACAATACGGTTTGTGGCAGCATTAGGTACCGTAGACGTTGCTTTAACAGTGCCTGCTTCTGCAGTTAAGGTTGATGTGGTTTGCCACCTCTTTAGCACCCATTGTCGTAGAGGGGTCCGCTGAAGGGAAAACACAGACCCGAACCAAAATTCAATAGGATGCTCAAATATTCATCATCTCTATTGCTTACTTGAAGGACGTCACGTAACAGCGGTTTTCATAACACTGCAGCAAGGGAGCTTGCCTTATACAAAACAACTCCTACAACACAAAACATATTATGTTATACAATAAATTAAACATTTCCCACTTTCCATTAACGGTATCCTATCACTGCAGTCGTACCTCAATTCACTAACGTTAAACGATTGCTGGAATATGCTTTGACGTTACTAACCTTAAATGAGCTTGGGTAACGATCTATAATCAAAAGTTGTTTCACTGTTTTCATACATCTATTTGTACACAAAACACCTAATTTCACTCAATGGTTTATAAAATGTTAAGCAATTGTCTCCCTTGTGTTAATGAGGCACATGTAACTCCTTTGATAATATATGCCACCTAGCTAGTTAGCCTAAGCTATGAACTGCCTCGACAAAATATTAATCAATCTTTCGCGTTAGTGGAGGATTGTTATCGTACCTGGCTTTGATTAAAGCTTCGTCCGGCGTTACGACAGCCACATGATACCACGAATCGTAACGATGGGAGCAGCATTATGTCAGGGTTTCCAGATGAATTTGAAGATGTTCTTAACGTTACAACTCAAGCAACCATGTTTCCTTACTTAACCAGAAGCACTGTAACCTCTGACCCTATGACGTACGATGTAGAGAAAAAAACGAGGAACTTAGATAAACTATTCACTTGTTATTAAAGTATCATATTTCACTGAATTAAAACTTAATAATAACAATAATAATAATCACCTTTGAAATGTGTGACTTTAGGTGACGTGCATCTATGTTGTTGTCACGTGGTATACTTCTTCGACCTCTGACGTGCTAGGAAGGAAGCATCTCCTTGGTAGAGATTTTCACTAGAAACTGACTAGAGCAAGCTTAATACCAAGCGATTGAAAATGCATTGCGGACTTACTATGAGTTTTCACTTTCCACTTTAAGTCTGCAAGAAGTCATGAATGGGTTCCGTATAAATGCCAATGGCTCAGAAATAGACATACTTCGAATTTCTTCACCGAACCTTCAGTGATATGATATCCATTTGAAATTCATAGACTGTTAAAATTTAGCACACATAAACAACATTTACTGAAAGCCAATCAAAATCGCACGGTGGAGATAACGCGGGTTAAAGGTTGCGGCGTGCTCAATGTCCGATGTCCGAAGTTAGCAGGTAAACTTTGCAGCTGTCAAGAGTTTGGGAAACTTCATGCGGCATACTGTCTTTTATTTCTGTTTTAATATGTATTTTTTGCAAATTGTTTAAAGTCAACGACTCCATGTTTCTTTATCTGCAAGACAGTACTTGCATGGCAATGTGAATGTTCCATTAATGTTGCTCGTCATTTGTTTAGTAGCAAACGCCAATTAGCTAACATTTGCTTACTTTGTTAGCTAGCCTATCGGATTTATAGTTATCTTGTAGTCATTGGTATCTACTGCACGACCTGCATTTAATTACTACATTGATTGCAAGATATCCTCAGAGCATTCATAATTGTACTTATAACAGACCAATTAATAAAGTGGGACTTGCAACTACAGTGCTAAACTGTGTACTAATGAATGCTATATCGGAACTCCTATTACCGTCGGTCCCGTATTTCCACCGTCTTGCGTGTATGCGTCACTTAATATCAATTTCTATACAAACCAAGACAGCAGACTCCTAAAGAAACGCAACCACCCACACCTTAGGTGTATCTAAATTAGCTATGTACCAAAAATGACATTTTACCGTGACTCAAAGACAGTGTTGTAAGGCTGCATGTACACAACCGCTTGGAGCTCCAGTGGAATTTTAATTTCACGACGAGAATTCTCGGTCTAACCGTTCATGTGCCGTTGAAACGGTGTAAATAGGCGACCCATCAGGCCAGCACTATAACTCCGAGCGTGCTAAACAAAATCGGATATTTCAGGCAGTAAATGCTCCCGTTAACAAACAAACCAGATTTTGTTCAAATCTACACACCTATGGCTACTGAAAAATGTCAGGTTAATTTAGCAAATGTTATTCTGAAGTGTTAAAAAACATCGTTGTTTTAGAATTTCTCAACAAAAGTGGTGATAATTGGGGGTGTTACGATACATCTTATAGCTGGACATATTTAGCTAGACATATAGATTCGGTATGTAACCTGCCGTTAAGTTAAGTTTCAAGTGAGTTTTGATACCTACACTACTAGTCAAAAGCTTGGGGTCACTATGAAATTTTCATTCCACTCCATTATAGACAGAATACCAGCTTTCTTAATCAGGGTAGTAGTTTTCGAATTACATTATGTGCTTACATAATTGCAAACTGGTTCTCCAATGTTTTCTCAGTTAGCCTTTAAATATCAGATTAGTAAACAGAATGTGCCTTTGGAACATTGGATGAATGGTTGCTGATAATTGACACTCGCATGGTCATTGAACACCAAGTGCACCCTCAAGAAGGCACAACAACGCCTTTATTTTCTGAGGCGTCTTAAAAAGTTTGGCCTAAGTACCAGAGCACTTGTGAGTTTCTACAGATGCACCATTGAGAGCGTTCTTTCTTTTTGCATCACAGTGTGGTATGGGAGCACAACCTCCCATGACTGTAAACATTTGAAAAGAGTTGTCAAGTCAGCAGCCAGGATTACTGACGCTGACCTACCTGATCTCCACGACATTTACACTTCCCACTGCAAGAGAAAAGCTGATTGTATTATTAGAGACCCCAATCATCCCGCTCATGCTCTGTTCTCTCCCCTACCATCCGGGAGACGTTACCGGAGCATTAAATCCAGAACCACCCGTCTCAGTAATAGTTTTTTCCCACAGGCGGTCAGACTGTTGAATAGCTGATGCACTTTCTGTCTTGCACTATACACTTTATGTCTGTTTTTTTGTCTGTTATATGTCTCCTTGTCTGTTATACTGCATGTGAGTGATGGAGCAAAATGCATTTCATTGTATTGTAGGCCTACTAAATACATATGATAATAAACCCAACTTGAACTAATGGGCAATGTAGATATTGCATTAAAAATCAGCCATTTCTTTCTACAACAGTTGAGAACCCTTTTGCAATGTAAGCACATAATGTAATCTGAAAACTGTTACTCTGAACTGTTGTTACTCTGTTACTAAGAAAACAATGCAACTGATCTCAGCTGGTATTGTGTCTATAATGGAGTGGAATGGAAATTTTAAGTGACCCCAAACTTTTGACTGGATGTTCTGCACCATACTGCTGCTGTAGTGTTGACGGTCATCATTTCTTTCTAGGATGTCAGAGGGTTTCCTCATGGAAGTGTGTGTAGACTCTGTAGAGTCAGCCATTAATGCCGAAAGAGGAGGTAATGTCATACTCAGCATGCATCCCTCTCTCTCCCCTGTGTCATGGCGTCACACGCTGTGTGTTAGCCTATCCAATGTTCATTTGATAAGTATTTGAATTGATTCTTAAATTCTTGAAGAGCACACTATGTTACCTATCAGGCAATATTCAGATTCAGTGGAAGTCATTCAAAGCTATCTACACAGCTATACTGTATGTTGTTTTCTTGGTATTTCCAAACAAAGGAGCTGGTCGCCTTGAGCTGTGCTCCAGTCTGCTAGAGGGAGGGATAACACCCAGCGTTGGTGAGTTATGCCTCTGAAAATAAAGGCATTACATCAGTTATCACACAAATACAAGTGACATGAGTCCAGAAATAGTCTTGTTTTGTCCACAAGGGAAATTTGCCTCTCAATACTTATATTTATATACTTATACAATCATGCAAACACATGCACATTGACACCTTCACCCCAAGCACCCTACTGTGCACACAATTACCACAAGCATATCTGCTAACACCCCTGCACAACCACATGCACACACACAGACACCACTGAGGAATTTTATTTAAAGATACAGTGGTAGAGGACCCAAAACACCTGCCATTGTGTACCCATTTCCAGGCCAGGGACCTACAAATTATGCGAATAGCTTTAAAAGCACTTCACAATATAGTACCCTCCAGAATTATTGGCACCTCTGCTAAAGTTGACTAAAACTGGTATAAAAAATAATCTGTTGGTGATTTATTGTAATTTCACAATGGAAAAAATAGGGGAAATTCAACCTTCAAGGGAAGCAAATTTATTTTAAGACAAAGGAAAATCTCATAAAGAAATACATTTTTTTTAACAAGAACATGTTGCTCCCAATTATTGGCACCCCTGAACAGCTTGTAATATTCACCTATGACACCCAATAAACTTGGAGAATACAAAGCAAGAGATAAGACTGTTCGTCTTTACAAAATCTTCCCAGATCGTCCAAATTCATAGGTCAACACTTGTGCATTCTCCTTTTTGACTCACCCCTGTTTTTCTATGGAGTTTAGATCAGGGGACTGAGATGGCAATGGCCAAAGCTTGATTTTGTGTTCAGTAAACCATATTTGTTTTGATCTGGACGTTTGTTTTGGTTCATTGATCTGATGAACGATCCAATCTTGGCCAACTTTTAGTGTCTTGGCAGAGATCAACAGAATGTTAAGGTTTTTCTTGATGTTCATGATACCATGCACCTTAATTAGATTCCCAAGGCCTTTGGGAATAAAAACAGCCCCTCCAGCATAATTATGTATGGGGTTCTTTTCAGTATAGTCATTCTTCTATGTACGCCAAACACACCTAAAGTGTTTGCAATTTTCATTTCATCTGACAATAGTGCAATTTTCATTTCATCTGACAATAGACCACACTTCCAGACAAAGTCACTGTACCGTTCAGTAACTCCTGCCGTTTACATTGGTAATTAAATGACTGGACAGGCTTTTACCTAGCATGCCCTTTAAATACGCTATTAGCAGTGAGGTCACTTTTGAAGATTTTTTGGGGGACTTGGTGACCCCAAGATGATGCCTTTATAGTACAGTACGCTGTGTTTGGAAAATAGGGTCCCGCTGGATTTTCATGTAAAAATTCATTTTTTTTGCATATTTTGCTAATATAGAGTCTAAGGAACAAGATATTTTTTGTCCTCAAATTTTCACGATCCATCTTTAGTGTTTTTTTTTCTGTATGTTTTAAAATAAGCAATTATACAGTATCTAGTCTGAAAAGTGATTTTCACATTTTCTTCTAATTTTTTTGACAATTAATTCCACTTTTCGCACACAAAACCCCCAGATAATGTAGAAAGGTTGTTGCTTCTAAAACAATATCCATAGTTTTCAATCTTTGAGTGTCTGAAAAGTGTAAAAACATCTCCACCCTTGTTGCCTACAGTGGGTCCCAGTTAAGTTTGGACGGGTTCCTTCATGAATCACGCACCCCATTTTCTCAGCAGAAATGGCACAAACTGCAGTTGACACAAACAACCACAAGGTGTCACTTAGGAGTTCTGCCACTACTCTTTTTGATGCGACTTGACTTACTGCTTCCATGACGCAGCGGGGGCATGGGAACTTAAATTGATCACGGTAGTTTAAGCTTACACTTGACAAAACATTCTAATATGAAAATGTAGATGCAATTGTTGTAAAATGGTGCAGCTCCTTTAAGAAAGCACCGTGCGCAGGGATGGAGAGAGAGAAAGCGAGAGGGGATATGTGTGTTAGAACTTAGATGCGTGTGGAAAAAGTATGTGCTGTTGAGACTGGAGTGAGTCATATTCAAAATAATGCAAAAAATAAATCCGCAGATAAAACCAATTATCCTCATTCATTGCAACCTCAGCATGCCTGCTTGCCGACGTTCAAACGAAAAAGATATCAAAGCACCTTTTGCGTTTGAATAGCACCAACAAATGTTTAAACAGCTGGACAAATGATTTAGCTAATTGATTATAGCCTGTACACCAGCAATTGTTGAACATTTACCTGTACAAGTACATTGTAGCCCAGCCTAACAGCATGTAGGAGAAAAACTGTAGAAATTTCACTTAAATTGCAACCGCAACATGCCTGCTTGCCGACGTTCAAACGACAACGAAAAAGATATCAAAGCAACAAGAGGGTTGAGTCTGAATGACGCTGAGTTTTAGACACAGAGTTTTTGAAGTTAAGAATTATTTTCGTATAAAAAAATGGCATTCTTCAATCTCCTTCACTGACGCCTATGGAAAAGGCTTAACGTCCCAAAACAACGATCAATGATCATCAAATTTCTCTCTCATATTGCTCCTCATAACCATCTATAAAAAAAAAGTGTTTTTTCTTTTCTTTTTGAGCACGTCCGAATCCCAGGACACAACGCACTGGACCTTATAATAGGCTCGAGATATAATTCCAAAGGGGGCAGATATGGGCCTACTGCACTTAAAACTTAAAAAGATTGAACGAAGCTTCCCGAACTTTGAAATTGCGATCAGTGACTGACATCGGGTGAACGAAGCTTTTCGAAGTTGAACAGGCTATTAAAAACTATTTGCGCACCTCATGTCACAGGAGAGACTGGGCTCTCCCTTCTATGAATTGAAAAATACGTTATAGGCTACCTGCAAACTGGCCTATGATTTCATTGCTGAGTTTGCGGCAAAGCAAGAAAATGATTTTTTTTTCCTGAGTCAGGATATGCGAGTCAGTGTCATTTATTTGTCCAATGTTAGCCTACAGACCAGTTGCAATAGTTTGAATGTTGTGTGTGTTTCTACTCATTGACAAATACCGTTCAGCACAATGATCCATGCCCAATTAATTCCCCCTGTTAAAGTGTCCCCCTGGTAAAGCCTTTGTTACACTATTTGGTTTCGTGATGTAGCCTATAATAAACACCATATGGCCAAATATGTGACTCAGCTAATAGTAAATAATAGTTATAGGCTATACAATTGAATTTCCCCTCTTAAATACAAGCTGATGTAGCTTATTAGACTAGGCTACTATTAAAATACACCGACGGTAGCCTTGGCTATGTGTAAAGTAAGCTATCGCATGATTTCATGCACGTAAGTGAAAAGGGCCTTGCATCTGTCAAGTTCGCACAGGGCCTCGCACCCCCTTGCAACGGCCCTGCAGCTCCTATGACAGCGAGGAAAAAAGTTAAAATACGTGATAAACCCGGGAAAAGTTGACAGGTTTGTTTCGGTCCCGGTGATTATTTGTGAAATTGTGCAAACGACAGCCTTTTCAAGCATTTCAAGGAAGAAGTCGTAGCATGCAAGCTCCCAAATTGACCCAGTAGCCTAAGGCATCAATAAATTGTTGGGAATGGGGAGGGTCATGCGTTTTTTCTCAATCACTTTGGTGGGTCATAGAAAAAAAAAATGCTGGCGAGGGAGGGTCACGTCTTTTTTGACTAACGCTCCCAAAACTCCTCCGGTAGCCCCTTAAATAAATAACAAACAGTCCCTAATTGATTAATAGCCTGTAGGCCCACCAGCAATAGTTGAACATTGACCTGTAGGCTACAGGACGTTGACAGTAGCCCAGCCTAACAAGCAAATGTTGCAAAAGACCTCAAAAGACGCAATTAATCAGAAATAAATAATGTAATCTGCATTGCTTTATTTAACAAACTGCAAGCAACAAGAGGATTGAGTTCGCTGTGAGGCCAAACCCAAGAGCAGAGCCTATCTGTTAAGGCAGTCGATAGGCTATATGGTAACGAGCTGTGTGTGCCTGGAAAGACGATAGATGACGGCTCTGGTCATCCCATACCCTCCCCCTACTTCCTGTAGCCTACCATTATGAAGGCCTGCAGCCTACAGTTGTAACAGCGCGTTACAACTAACTCCGCTGGGTCACGTTTCTTTTAAGAGAAGATAGTTCCTATGTGTTGACTACATGTTTCAAAACGGTGTTCATTTTTAGCCTACAAGACGATTATTAGTCAGTGAGCTGCACCCACAACTCAGTAATCGAAAGACAAGTTGCCTACCAGCTATTTACTTTGATGCCTTCAAAAGACGTTTTGCTGTAGATCTACGTGAAAACACATCCATACGGACTGAAAATTTGTGGAACACCGTCTCATAGTAATGTGGTTAACTGACCAATACAGTGGGTCCCAGTTAAAAATTGACACTTCATTCACGATCAAGGTGATTCACGCAGCTGGGTGAAATATAAGTACAACTGCAGCCGCTTGGGGGCAGCATAGTCCGCTGTGGCGTTCTGCGGTTGAGCATATCATAAACAGCAAAGAAAAGTGATTGATAATGACTGACTGACTACTATTGTGTTACATGCTTCAAATGTAAAGCACTTTGAGCTGCATTCTGTGTATGAAAGGTGCTATACAAATAAAGCTATTATTATTATTATTATTATTATTATAAGAGGCTGTGATTGGCCGAGCAAGGGCTGTGGGGGCAGTCGTGGCCTACAGAGACCAAATTTCCCTCACGGGATCAAAAGAGTATATATACTTATATACTTATATACTGTGATTGGCCGAGTTTTCAGTTTGTTTCTCTGTGTTTTTAGCAGCCTCTGCAACATGCTAGTCCACTGTAGCATAAGCTTTGTACATAATGTTAAACATAGCTTTGGATTCAGTGGCAAGATTTCTTGATTGTACAGTGCCTGTCTCTCAGTAATGTTTTAAAATGAGAGCTTCGTCAGCTGGCAGTAGACTTTGTCGGCAGTCATGAGAAGTTCGCTTGCTAACAGAACATGCTGCCCAGAAACCTCGTGAATAGTTATGTTTTTTTTACTACTTTCAGGCAGTTCTGAGTTCGAATCTAGGCAGGAGCAGAGCCGAATAAACTGGCCTAGGCCTATTTGTTAATATTTTTTGCAAAGTGTTGCTCCTGGCAAGACTTGTTTATAAGACGTTTGGTGATTAATTGATAGCTGTTTTTGTGACATGTTAAACGTTCTTTATAATGAGCGCATACGGGGAGTAAAACAACTTGTTGCCGTTTTGGGACATAAAGCTACGTTAAGCTTTTTCACGGCAGGGTGGTATGTGTTGTTAGGCCTACAGCTTCAGAAACACCGCTTCAGAAAGCTGCAGGGGAGCGCGGGGCACAAAGTAACTCGGGGTTAAATGTTAGTAGATTGCAGATGGTTGATCGGGACATACTGTATGTCAAAAACGATTTCTTAATCTTTGCTTTTCTTGATGCTTTCCTTGACCTGCCATGTCATTCTATTGTCTACCTTAAGAGAAGTTTGTCTTGGAAATAATCTTATAATAGTACAGGCAACACAGTACACCACTAGGTGTCATAGGCATGGGTAGTTGAGTAAAGGTAGGCAAAATTAACAAAAGAATATAAGGTACAAACAAACAAACAAACCACGGATGGCCTTCACAGCCCGAACTAATACAAAAAACAAATAACTCAAGGAAAAACATTGCTCAAACACTAAACCATGTGCATTTGCTCTCTTTAAAAGCAACGGGTTATTCACAGCCAACAGGCCGGGCATGCGAGAAGCAATGAATTCTTAGAATTAAGAATAAAGCCATGTTCTTCCAACAACAACCACAAACACCCATGCGCCAAAAATTTCAAATGACCGGCATTGTTCTCCCAGAGAGGAAGCTACGCATATGATCACCCACAGGTGGGAGTGTGCGCCAGCGCTGCAGGTCAGCTTTTCCACATACACACCTGGCTTTAAAGTTCACTGTCCTGGTAGCATACCTATCTACTGCCAAGGCCTGAAGGGGATGGGGAGAATATTTACTTCTGCTACAGTGGCAGAGAACTCATGTGAAACAGACTGTGGGAGGTGGAAGGGGTTTGAATGCTGTCTGGCAGTATTATGAGTGGAACGTCTCTTCCCAATACAGCCTGATCTTATAGTGTGTGCCAATTCCATCAAGACACTCCACAATTTCATACTTGGTAGACACCCATGTATCCTGGATTTTGTGGCGACCGTGAAAATGGTTCTTGCAAAAGAGCTTACATGTACATTATATTTAGCAGACACTTCTTGACCAAAGTCACTTACATACTGTATGTCAGCTATATTACAAGGGATCACATTTTCCCTGGAGCAACTTGGGGTTAAGTGCCTTGCTCAAGGGCATAACAGTGAAAGCCGGGAATTGAACCGACAACTTTCAGGCTACTGCACACTAGCCCAGCTCCTTAACCACTACACTACCACTGCCCACTAGAAAAAGACTAGAGTGCCAGGTGGTAATATGGGTACAGTGTCAGGACCGCACACTGCAATCTCCCAGAAGAACTAAATTTATTGAGTTAAAAACATAACGCAACGTTTCGACCCACCAGGGTCTTCATCAGGCCTGATGAGGCGAAACGTTGCGTTATGTGTTATGATTGCAGTGTGCGGACAACTACTCTTCTTTCCTTGATAAGCTTTTTTGTCCTGCACCTGGCCTCAGTGAGGTTGGATGTGCATGCAACCACTTTGAAGAGGACTACAGTGTTAGGACCACCATGCCTACGATATGCCGTAGCCTCTTCTAAGTGTCTCCTAGCACTAGCATAGACAGAAGTCAGGTACTCTTGATGTTGCACCACCCAATCAGTCGGTGGACTATCCCTGTGGTCACCTCCAGTATTTCCAAGTAGGTGGTCGACTGGTAACTGTGGCTTCTGACCGAACATCAGCTCGTATGGGGAGTGCTGTGTGGACTGGTACACAGTGGTATTATAGGCGAACAGGAGCTGAGGGAGCAACTGGGGCCATTTACGCTTCTTTTCAGGGGGTAAGGTCCTGAGCAAGTCCTGTTGAAACGTTCACATTGACCATTCCCCTCTGGAGGATAAGTGGTGGTTCTAGTCTTTGTTATGATGTAGGTGTCACACAGGTGCTTCAACAGCTCCCCCTCAAAGCTGCGCCCCTGATCAGAGTGGATTCTCCTTGGCACGCCATACAAATAGAATCATCTCTCAGTTAGAATCTACGGTGGAAGCTCTCTGATCAGGGGTGAGAAAGGCCTGGGTAAACTTTGAGAAAACATTTGTGACTACCAGAAAATTCGCTTGTCCTGTGCTAGCCCAATCCAAGAGAGTAAAGTCAATGGAGATTATCTACAAAGGCTTAGTGGCTAACATATTTCCCAAAAAGGTTCTGGCTTGGGTTGTCTTGCTTTAGCAACCACACAGTGCTCACACTCAGATCACCACGTTTGCACCACGCTGTAACCCATCCTTCTCCTGTGACAGAACTGCCCCCAATCCTGCATGGCTTGCATCCGTCTCTAAGATAAAGGGACGACTGAAATCGGCATAACCGAGGACTGGCGCTTGAACAAGCCATTCTCTGAATCCAGAAAAAGTTCTGAAGGCAAACCTGAACTTGACTACATTCAATGTTAACTATCCAATATTCAGATGTCTGTAATTGAAATGTATGCAAATTAGTGCATAATTAATGAGATATTGTTAAATTACATCCCTAAACATATTTTCAGAAAACTTGTAATGCAAAATATTGTCTCTACATAAATAATCAACTAGTAAAGTTTCATAAGAATATCAAGGAGTTAATTTTTTTACCCTATTCACCCGTTCTATGTTGCCTATGGAGGCCAGTTTTAGGCCGCAAATGCTAATTAGCAGGTTTAAAACTAAAAAATCAGCTAAGTAAATATGATATTCAGAATCAGCACCCAAAAATTAGGCAGAATACCCTCTTTACCAGTGTTTTCTCACATTTGACCCCCAAGTGATAGTAGTCCCAGTCTTAACTAGATGTACCGCAGAGCGGTACAAAATATGACCGCCGCCCAGTCCAGCACATTTTTTCCACAAAAATAAATCACGCTGAAAGGCCTATATGATTCTAACTGTCTCACTAAATTGCATTATCCACACTCAATTCTCACTGGTATCTGCTAGACAACAAGTACCAAAACATGATTAGTTCATAGATTTCACATGTAAAATTAATTTTATACAACCCCACCCTCATCTTGCCTGTTCATAACTCTGAGAAATTCTTGAATTGTGTGCATGTGTGCGTGCACACGTTTATGTTTATGTGTGTGTGTGTGTGTGTGTGTGTGTGTGTGTGTGTGTGTGTGCGTGCTTGTGTGTTTGTCTGCGTATGTGTGTTTGTGCATGTGCATGCATGCGTACATATGTCTACTGTGTGAGTATGTGTCATACGTATGATTACTGTGAATGTATGTGTGTGCGTGTGCATCTGTTTATGCACATGTGTGCACATGGAATGGGTTCTAAAGATATTCACAGAAAACTGTGTCTGCCCTACCCTCTTTTCGGGGGGGTCCAGTCCAGCGGGGGGGCTACAGATCAAAACGAAAAACGATGGTTCCATGCTATCCATGTGGGGTTACATGCCCACCAAGTTTCGTGTACCCCGGTCTTTCAGTGTCCCGGGAATCCTTGTTGGTGTACGGTCACTAAATGTACACATAAATCATTTTATTGTAAGGCCCCCCATGAACGAAAGTTCACAAAACTTGGCATGCATTCGGAAGGTGTCATAATGATCCTACACTTTCAATTTCGTGCAATTTTGACCATGTCAGCCAGAGATATTGTGATGAAAACACCTAAGTTTTTGCTTTTTAATTTTTAACTAGGTGGCGCTATACATGAAACAAGTGGTAATGGGATGGGTTGACATGCCCCCTTAAGACCAACATACAAAAAAAAGGTGGACCTCCTAGGCCCTACGGTTCTCGAGATATTCACAGAAAACTGTCTCCGGCCACCTACAGGCCAGTTGGTGTATAGTAACATAAATTAATTTATTGTGTGGCCCCGCATGAACGGAATTCCACGAAACTTGGTGTGCATTCAGAGGGTGTCATAATGATCCTACACTTCCAATTTTGTGCAGTTTTGACTATGTTAGGTCACAGATACCTGCGATTACAACACCTCATTTTTACTTTTTTGTGTTTAACTAGGTGGCGCTATACATGAAATGAGTGGTTATGGAATGGGTTGACATGGTCCCTTGAGATCAACATACAAAACAAAATGGTCCTCCTAAACCCTACGGTTCTCGAGATATTCACAGAAAACTGTGTCTGCCCTACCCTCCTTTCAGGGGGTCCAGTCCAGCGGGGGCGCTACAGATCAAAACGAAAAACGATGGTTCCATGCTATCCATGTGGGGTTACATGCCCACCAAGTTTCGTGTCCCCCGGTCTTTCAGTGTCCCGGGAATCCTTGACGGAAATTTGGACATGCGGGAAAAAAAAAAATCTGACTAAACCTGCACGGCGGTCATAATTATGCATTATATAAATGATGATGTCATGTAAGTGTGAAAATGGATCGTGAAAATTTGAAGACAAAAAAAATCTTGTTCCTTAGACTCTATACTAGCAAAATATGCAAAAAAATAAATTTTTACAAGAAAATCCAGCGGAATTACACAAGACACCATACTATTATCTGTAACTCTCCAATAGTGGTTCTTATGGAATTTTTTTAAAAAGAAAATATCCCCACACTGTCTTCTTTGTGTGTGTGTGTAAATGTACCTGACAAAGCCAGAGTGGACGAAAAGTTGTACAATTAAATCACTTTTTGAATCAAAGAAGACGGTGTGTTGCAGAACCTTAAGTGCATAATTGTGTTCCATGAGCTGCCTTTCCCCATAGGCCTGTTGCAGGTAGTGAAGCAGTATGTCCGCATCCCAGTTTATGCCATGATCCGTCCCCGTGGCGGGGACTTCCTGTATTCCGACCGTGAGGTGGAGGTGATGAGGAAGGACATTGAGATGATGAAGAGCCATGGTGCAGATGGACTGGTGTTGGGAGCCCTGACTGAGGATGGAAAAGTAGATGCTGAGCTTTGCATGGAGCTGTTAGGTAAACTCCAGCACTAGAGGGGAACAAAAGCCTTATGGTGGTTAGAACCTGGGCTGAATGGAATTAAATCCACATTTTGCTGTGGCTTTTGGCTATTCTAGTGTGTGACTTTGACTTTGACTTTGACTATTCTAGTGTGTGAAAAATATGTGGGCTCATTAATGGAAATGCGTGTGATCTGGTTTAAATCCACTCATACTTATATCTGTGATACAAGCTAATGTTCAAATCATTTTGTAGTCTCAACAACCCTACTCAAAATTCAGATAGAATCGCCACTCGCTAAAATGGCTTGTTTTGTGGTTGAATTTGAATGTCTTTCAACAGCTGCCAGCCGGCCTCTTCCTGTCACATTTCACAGAGGTAATTTGTAATTCACATGTTTGCTCGCACACAATACAACCATATCTCACTCCTAAAGTCGGCGTGAACGCAGCACACCTATCCCATTTACATTACCTGTTGTGTTTTGGGAGTTTGTGTCTAAGAGATTTTAAAAGGGTTTCTGTTATCTGCCCTCACAGCCTTTGATATGGTCCACAATCCTGTCGTTGCCTTGGAAACTCTTATTTCTCTAGGCTTTGAACGAGTGCTGACCAGCGGCCTTGACAGCTCTGTATTGGAGGGTCTTCCTCTCATCAAGAGGCTAGTGGAACAGGTATGAGCTTGCCCCAGTTTTCACACATTTGTCCTTCATTCCAATATCCTGTGATGATGAACTGATTTCAGTCAGTTTCCATTGGTCAGAACTATTGCCATGTTAGTCATCAGCCAGGCTAATCAAAAGTGTCTGATGGCTGATGTCAGCCCTCTCAGACTGAATCGCTAAAAAGCTTCAAGGAAGATAAAAATAGAGGTCAGCTTTCAGTCGGTTGGCTTTTATTCAGGCGGATTATTCCATTTCAACTTTGCTTTATATGTAAAAACGTTACATTAGATTCACCTTTTCTGTATTTTTTCAACAGGCTAAGGGAAGAATAGTCATCATGCCAGGTGAGTTCACTTTGTAAATAAACTGTGAGTGTGTCCCTACATTTTTACAGAACTTTTCAAAACTTACATGTGTGGTATTTATGAAGGGGGTGGTGTGTGTGCGTGTGTGGAAAGGCATTAAAGTTTACATTTTAAACCTTTGTAGTGCAGAATCAGGAAGCTTTCATTCATTATTCTATTTTGGAAGTGAAATGGAAAAGTGGTATACGACTTTTTGAAGTTATAGTCACTTGCTAATTGAAAATTATCCCATATTTTCACCTATTTCAGGGATTAGGCTACAAAGACAAAGTTGACTTAATGGATAACATAAAATGCAATAAAGATAAATGATTTGCAATAAATAAATGTCAAAAGCGTTCGCTATGCATAGTCTATGCAATGCGCGTATGTAAAAAAAAATAGACCAGTGCAGTCTTCTAAAATTGTTTTACACGTTGCGGACGGAACACTTCAGTTATGTGCCCGGTGTAGTCCCCCTGTAACAGCGTTATTTGGACAGTAGGCTACTTACAAGGTCTGAACTAGATTTTATGAAACAATGGTTCCTTTGGTCACCTGCCGGTCATACATTTTCATCGGGTTGAAGCAGTCTACAGAAGTTTGAATGCACTCGGGGTTGGCCGCTGTGTTTGCTGACGATACGTCAAGTTCTAAGTTCTGCGCATCTCGAGAAAGCCTAAAGCCTACTCCTCGCTTGAGTTTGTGATTGTAAACATTGCAAAATCTACGCTAAGCATCCACATCTTGCGCCAATGTCTGTGAGGTGCTGTGAAATGCAACGCATGCTTTGGCAACAGGTCACAGATTATTAGTGAGAATTATTGAAAACTGGCTGTTCCTACTGTTCAACTGGCTGTACCTACTGTTCAGATAACACGGTTAGAATGACATTCATTTGCATTTCACATTATCCATTTATTAAGCCAATATTGTCTTTATAATCTCTAGAATAGGTCAAAATACGACATAATTTTCACTTTTTAGCAAGTGACTATAGAACTTCAACAAGTCATATACCACTTGTTTTTCCATTTTCCATTTCACTTCCAAAAAAGAATAATGAATGAACGCAAAAGTACACGGACCCTTCTCAAACATATCAACAGGAAGTTTTTCATAGACTGAGCAGCACGATGACCAAATTTGATCCCTGTTGAGGTTTTTCTGGTATATTTTGACACAAACAATTCTTAAATGTTAATAAACATTAAATAAATATTGCTTTTTTCTGCTACAGGAGGTGGCATCACTGAGCGTAATCTGCAAAGAATTCTAGAAGGCTCTGGGGCTCAGGAATTCCACTGCTCTGCTCGTTCTAGTAAGGAATCAACCATGAAGTTCAGGTGAGGCATAAGAACAGTGGAACAGATGTTTTCTACATCGTTACACCGCATTCCTGTACTCCTCAGCCATATACACAACACAGTAAAGACCATAATATGCACTCTGATCAGTATTGTAAATGATTATTAATAGAGAGAAATGTATTATTTATGATAATTATAGTAATACTCACAGTTATTTTCAAGATGCTTTGCATAATGCATACAGATATACATTGGAGAGTTACACAAGATAGATGGCAGTACATGACAACTGGAGCAGTGATTTACTAATAGAGGTGGTAGTTGTTTATTGTATGTTTAGATATGTCTTCATGATGTTAGTGCTCATTGAGCGCTACTTCCACAGGGTCATTTAAACGCATCCATCATGCTTTAAAATGTTGTTTTCCCCATCATGAATTATAGTAATATGAACTTTGCAGCCTGAATAGCCTGAATTACATTACACATTTATTTACATATATATTAATTCTGATCATTTCACCTCATATCCTTCATTCATAATGTTTTTAAAAGGTCTTAAAGTTTTGAATTAAACGCTGTTACTGTGATTTCACTAAAAGAAGACAGTGAGTGGGTTGGGGGTGAGGTGAAGTGTGTTGGTGGGTGGGGATTGCCAAAGTTGTAATACCTTTTTTTACCGTGTCTGCTTCATTGCGTAGGAACTCCAGTGTTAACATGGGAGCTGCTGTATCCATGCCTGAGTATTCCCTTAAAGTGGCTGATATGACCAAGGTCCGCACACTGAATGCCATCGCCAAAAACACTCTTTAGGGTGCTGCGGGCTGGTCCCCTTTGCACCCTCTTGGAACAGGTTCTTTCCTAATGGAGAGCAGAGACAGAATTTGGTGTAAATCATCAACAAGACAATGTTTCCACCAATAAAACTGGACATACTTGTGAAACCTTGATATGGGTTGACAAATCAAAAGAAGAAAAGAATCAGTATCTGTACTGTGATGTTTACAGAATGGTGAGAATAGATACAGTATGAGCGTCAGAGTTTTTGTTTGTGTACTCTGTCTTGTGGTTTGATGTTTTTTATCCTGACCTGTCGAAGATGGTATACATAGAGATTATGATCTGGTAGAAATTATAAATGATCTAAAATTACCTTTACAAATCATGTAGGTCATATGTCACAGAAAGATTGAATCTGAATAGAAAATTACACTGGTGAAATTAATAAAAAAAAATTCTCCAAGATCAGTATCTAGTATCTATGATATCAGAACTTTTGGCTTTGATGAGCCACTGCCATGTGCTGTGTCACTGTTAGAATCACACACTACTATGATGTATAAGTATACTCTTTTGATCCCATGAGGGAAATTTGGTCTCTGCATTTATCCCAATCTGTGAATTAGTGAAACACACTCAGCACACAGTGAACAGAAGCACACACTAATCCCGGCACAGTGAGCTGCCTGTAACAACAGCGGCGCTCGGGGAGCAGTGAGGGGTTAGGTGCCTTGCTCAAGGGCACTTCAGCCGTGCCTACTGGTCGGGGTTGGAACCGGCAACCCTCCGGTAACAAGTCCGAAGTGCTAACCAGTAGGCCACGACTGCCCCCAACCTATCAGAACCTTTGGCCTTGATGAGCCACTGCCATGTGCTGTTTCACTGTTAGAATCACACACTTGGCCCTGTATCCTTCAGATACTGTATCCCCTCAGCTTTGATGTGAAAGGTTTATGGAGGCTTTTTGCATTTTCTCATTTTGAATGACATACAGTTGAAACCAGAAGTTTACATACCCTGTACATACACATGCTAAAGTTGACTAAAAAGTAGAAATAAAAAATCTTTTGGAAATTGATCTTAATGCCTTAATTAACAAAATTAGGATAAATCCAACCTTTAAGGACACCAATTTTCTTTGTGAATGAATAATGTATCAGTGTTTCCCATACATTGACTTATTTGTGGCGGCCCACCACAATATCAACATTGACCATCACGCAATGATTTTCCAGGTTGTACTACATTGTGCTTAAATCTGGTTAGCATCATAACCACGCCGTGCTAATTTGTTAAAAACTGTTGCATTCAGGTTAATTCTGCAAACCTACCACCACAAATAGAATTCAATTCTGTGGGAAACACTGTGTATCGTAAATATACATTATTATCTTCAAAATAAATATCCTCAAAAAAAACGGGCCATAAGTATTCATACCCCTATGTTAAATTCCCATAGAGGCAGGCATATTTTTATTTTTAAAGGCCAGTTATTTCATGCATCCTGATAAAGTTCCCTTGGCCTTTGGAATTAAAATAGCCCCACATCATCACATACCCTTCACCATATCTCACGATTAGCATGGGGTACTTTCCATAAGATCATCTCTCAATGCAAATCAAACCATCTATTAGGCTAACTGAAATAAAACCATGCCAATCTCTAGGTATGGTGAATCTAAATGAACCAAAACCACGAGAGCTCATGGCTGGCATAAATGAGAACTAGGCTTGTGTCTATGAACTTGCAACCTGACTGCTATTATACAGTGCTGCTTGATGAGTGTTTGTTTTTGTGTGTGTACTCTACGTCTCTGTGGTTTCTTGCCAGCTACAGTAAGTGAGCAGCAGCGAAGAGAGATGTGTGTGTATCGGCAGAGAGCCGCTGAGAAAGAGGCCGATAATATTATGTAAAATATCATACAGAGTAAAAACAGATAATGCAGAGATTGTTACAATGGTGTTGCTACTGCAGGGTACATATGATGGTTGCTATGCCAAATAAAGTGGTTTGCTATACTGGTTGCTAGGGTAATCATGTTGGTTGCTACAGTAGGTTGACATTGTAGTGGTGGTTGCTAGGTTGTTGCTAGGGTAAATTATATGGTTTCTAGGGTGTTGCTGGGGTTCTTATGGTGGTTTTTATGCAAAATAAATGTTAAATGTTATTTAGAAGACCTACGTTACAAAGGTTTTTTTTTTTTTTTTTTTTTTTTTTTTTTTTTATTTGCAAACATCATTGACATTACAGAAAATGCAACACTACGACATGCACATGAATACTACATACGACAAACAGACGTACATTACATAAACACATACTGTAACTTAACAAGACATCACATTGACTTGGCTTCCACAAACATAACACAACATAACATTAATAACAGAAAGGCTAAGGATGATTTGCGTCCAGGATGATTACAGATATGATTATCAGGGATGAAATTGATGACCGGAATGAAAAGAAGGGGGGGGGGGGGGGGGGTGCGGATGGTAGCTCTAAGAGTGTGAATGAGGTGGTGTTGGGATGGGGGTGGGGATGGGGGGTGAGGGGTAGTGAGTATGTGAGGATGTATGTGTGTGTGTGTGTGTGTGTGTGCGCATATGTATAAGGCTGGCTTGCTGTTGGGCCAGGAGGAGAGAAGCTGGAACATAGAGAGGGAGGGTTTCAGAGGAGAGGAGTTGTAATTATTCTATTAATGATAAGTATAATGATAGGAATAACTGATTGCCTGGTTGATTGCCTGACTGATTGCCAACCTGGGCACCCATTAATGGCCACAGTTCCACCCAGCCCCTGCAGTTATACTGCGACGCGCTGACAGAGGGGAGGACCTGCGTGCCACCCATCGCCCCAGGCCCCCAGCATATGCACACATCCCCCACTACCACGACCAACCACACCTCGCCCCCAGACCTTCACCCAACACGCCACTCTTGACCTAAATATGTACAGTATGTGAATGGCTAGGTTGAGGGGTCTATCTAGAGTGTAGCATTAAAAGAAGTGGGCATGCATGGTGAATATCTGTCAGGATTTCCCCATGCACACCACACTTACCCTGTGTAAGATGTATGCCTCCTCAATGTGTGCATTAAAATAAGTGAGGCATGCAGATAGACACCTGATGAGGCATCTACCTGCACTCCACTCTTACCCTAGCCTGTTTTGTAGTTTTTGTTTATGTATGTCACCTAACATGTAGTGCGATTAAAAGAGAGTAAAGCGTGCTGTGTGCTTCCAGGACAAGGCGTGTGCATGAGCGTATGAGGAGGGTGCACACCGGGGGCCCAGGGCCAATAGATAACCCACAGGACCCAACCAATGCCAAAACCACACAGCGACCCGCCAGGACCGAGTCTCCCAAGCCATCCAATGGGGCCCCGTCAGAATAACGATGGGAGAGGTAGAGAGAAAGAGTGAAATTAGTAAAGTTTATCAGAGAATGTAAATAAAAGGGGGAGGGAAAGAAGGGGATGCCATTTATATTACTAATAATAATAATAATAATAATAATAATAATAATAACAATAATAATAATAACAATAACAATAATAGTTCCAGCTACCCTCCCCTGCCTAGTGTTCGATGATATGTGTATCTGTTGATGAAGTGTGTTATGATCGTGTGGAGATGGAACTCAGGCAAAGAGGGTCAGGACTGTAAGTAGGTGATAAAGGGGTACCAAGGAGAGGTTGTATCCTGAGTATTGATTAAGTTTGTAGTTGATAGGTTTTCTAATGATATATAGTCTGTTAACAAGTTTTTCCAATGAGTGATGTGAGCTTTTTTCTTAGATTTCCAGTTCATGAGGATTGTTTTCTTGGCGATAGTCAGCGCTACCAGCAGTGTTTTATTGCAGGAGTTGCTTAAATTGACTGTGGATGTATCACCAAGTATGCATAAGGAAGGGGATGCTGGGATGTGACAGCCAAAGATGGAAGAGAGAGATTTTGTGACACTCACCCAGAAGTGGTTGATTGGAGTGCAATGCCAAACCGCATGAATGTATGTATCTGGGTTATTTTGTGTGCAGTGAGTGCAAAGATCCGAGCCAAACCCCATTTTAGCCAATTTATGTGCAGTGAAGTGGAATCTGTGAAGAACCTTGTATTGTATTAGTTGTAGATTACTATTCTTTGTCATGAGGTAGATGTTTTTGCACATTTTGGTCCAGAAGTCGGCACCGGGAGTAATTGATAAGTCTGATTCCCATTTGTGATATGGCAGGCCAATTGTTTTTTCTGAACGAGATATAATTTTGTAAATTTGGGAGAGTATTTTTTTGGGAGAGGGAATATTAAGCAGCTCTGAGATTGGTGGGGGAATGTCAAGGTTAGCTGTCTGGATGTTAATTTTTCCTAGGATAGATGATTTAATTTGCAGGTATTGTAAGAAGTGTTTACTCTCGATGCCGTGCTTCTGGACCAAACAGGAAAATGAGGCCAGATTATTGTCTTGAAGAATGTGTTGAAGGTGAGTGATGCCCTTTCCCATCCATGTGTGAAAGTTAAGTGTTTTTTTATTGACGGTGAAATCTGGGTTATTCCAAATCGGGGTGCGAGTTGATGGTGCTATAGGTGAATCAGTGATGTGGTAGAATCTCCACCAGGCTGTCAGAGTAGCTGAAATTGTTGGGGCTTTGAAGGATGGATGTTTTTTGACCGACTGACTGCAGAAAGGGAGATCTGAGATTTTAATTTCTTTACAGATTGTTTGTTCTAGGTCTAACCAGGTGTTGTCTGAGGGGGTGGGGTGTAGCCATTTGTGGATGAAGTGGAGCTGGTTGGCCAGGGCATAGTGCTGGAAGTGTGGGGCCTCTAGTCCTCCCATTGCTTTTGTTTTTTGGAGAGTGGCGAGTTTGATCCTTGGGGTCTTATCTTTCCAGTAGAATTTAGTGATTAGTGAATCGAGAGACTTAAACCAGAGGGTGGTGGGCTGGGTTGGAATCATAGAGAATAGATAGTTTATTTTGGGCAGTATTGTCATTTTGATTACTGAGATTCTGCCCATGATGGATAATGGGAGGTTCTTCCAGCGTTGAAGGTCATCATCTATTGAAGTGAGTAGAGGGGAATAATTTAGGCTAAATAAGTCTGACAGCCTGGGGGAGACTTTTATCCCTAAGTAAGTGATATAGTTAGTGCAGAGTGGGATAGGTGAAGAGTTGGCTGTCACATCCCAGCTGTTGGGATGTAATGGGAGAACTGCAGATTTATTCCAATTGATTGAGTATTCAGAAATTTTAGAGAATGTGTCAATGAGTTTGATGGTTTCTTCTACTGATGTTGTGGGGTCTTGAAGAAAGAGAAGAATGTCGTCAGCATAAAGGCTGATTTTGTGATGCATATATGGAGTCTGGACACCTTTGATGAGGGGGTTCTGACGGATGGCAGCTGCTAGGGGTTCAATGAAGATTGTAAATAGTGAGGGGGAGAGTGGGCACCCCTGTCTAGTTCCCCGGTGAAGAGTGAAACTTTGTGATGTTAGTCCATTGGTGATTACTGTGGCTGAAGGAGAGGTATATAGAAGTTTAATCCAGTTAATGAACGACTCCCCGAAGCCAAACCTCCCTAATGTGGAAAACAGGAAATTCCAGTTCACCCTATCAAAAGCTTTTTCTGCGTCCAGAGTTGCTATGATGGTATTATCTTGAAAATTTGTAGAGTGATACATTATATTTAACAGTCTGCGGGTGTTGGTGGATGAAATTCTACCTTTAATGAAGCCTGTTTGGTCTGGGTGGATAATGGATGGGGTGACCTCTGCTAATCTGTGTGCTAGCATTTTTGCGATTATCTTATTGTCCACATTGAGGAGAGAAATTGGTCGGTAGCTGGATGGCAATGTTGGGTCCTTATTGGGCTTGAGGAGCAGTGAAATTGAGGCTGTGGTGGAACTAGTTGGAAGACGTCCTTTCTGTTTTGATTCATTAATCATTCTGATGAAAAGTGGAGCTAAGATGGTCCAAAATTGTTTGTAGAACTCAGCAGGAAAGCCATCCGGACCTGGTGCTTTATTATCGGGCATCTGTTTCAGAGCATCAAACAGTTCTTGTTGAGTTATAGGTGATTCTAGGTTTTTTATTTCGGTCTCATTGAGTTGTGGTAATTCGATGCTGTTTAGGAAAGAGTCTATGAATTCCTGGTTGGGGTTTATTTCTGAAGAATATAGTTTATTGTAAAACTGGTAAAAAACATGATTTATTTCTTCAGGTGAGCTGGTTAGCTTCCCTGCTGAGTTCTTTATGACCGGGATTGTTGATTTTTCTTTATTACGTTGGATTTGATTTGCTAAGTATTTACCTGATTTATTGCTATGGTGGAAGTTTTCCTGCCTTAGACGGTGAATCATAAATTGAGTGTGTTTATTGAGTATTTCATTGAGTTTGAATTTATGTTTCCTAAGTTTTGCCTGTGTTTCTTCAGTTGGGTTGCTTGCATTGGTTTCTTCTAACTGTTTAATTTTATTGTTGAGTTCTACTTCCTGTTTTTTTTCCTTCTTTTTTTTGTATACTGAATATGAGATGATTCTTCCTCTGAGTACTGCTTTTCCTGTTTCCCACAGAAGGGAAGGAGATGATTCAGGGGAGCCGTTCATTTCTAGAAAGAATGCCCACTCTCTCCCAACAAAACTGATGAAATTTGGGTCTTGTAAGAGGGATGTATTAAAACGCCATTTGCTAATTGGTCGCTGTTGGTTCGTTATGTTCCATTTAATTGTAACTGGGGCATGATCGCTAATGACTATGGGATGAATAGTTGAATCAGAGATATTTTTCATTATAGAGTTGCTGGTTAGAAAATAATCAATACGGGAATAGGAGTGGTGGACCGGAGAGAAAAAAGAGTAGCATTTGGAGTCTGGGTGCTGAAGCCGCCAACAATCGCCAAGGCCAGAATCGCTCATGAACTGTTACGTTACAAAGTTTGAATGAAGTTTCTAGTTAAACGGTTTAAGTTTAAGCTGAATAGCGCATAGAAAAAGTGGTAAGTGGAATAATAATAAGAAGACTTGGAAGAACAGTACAGTGCATTTTCATGCACTGTAATATTCAAACAGCAGTAGCGCCTTTTGAGATCACATCACAGTAATCAACCTGGCCCCAAAACGCCACCGGCCCACCGGGAATCCTCCGACTCTCCCGATTGCCACTCTGCTACTGCACACAGGTGCAGAATATTCTAGACAATGCTCGGGTGTTCGAATAATTATAACAATATCATCCACCGTGTTCGATAGCTGGAGAATCTTGTCATAAACCGAGCTTAAAATAGAATTTGATTGAGTCACCGCTGAGTTACCTTTCACTGAGTTACCTGACCTCCACTGAGTTACCTTTCACTGAGTTACCTTTCACTGTACTATTATTGTCATTTACAGTTGTATTCGAAGTGAGGGTCAGGGGATGAAGTGTTTCTTGTTTGCCATGCCACTCATCCCTACATACCTATTTACCTATCAGTGGATGATTAGTCTGTTAGCCACTCCCTACTGATAAGGTGCTAACGGTTCATATCCCTCAGTGATTGTTGCCACAACCACAGCTTCATCTCTTATTCTCACTTTCAGAGTGGATGTCTGACTTTTCTTTTCTTTTGTTTTTTATATTATGAATGCCTGTCGCTGTAATGTGCTGGGCTGCATTGTACATTGAATACTGCTGTGTCCTTGAGCTCCAACACCATTCTGAACGACTGATGTCATCCATGTGATTATCAAGTGTGATGTAATGATTAACTGCAAACATTGCAAGTGGGCTGGGGGTTATCACATTGGGGAAATTCATTTCAAACAACACAACCTCTATCAAGTCAATGTCATCTTTTTCAATACAATAAAGCACTTGATAGTTATTTCTGTATGATATATATATATATATATATATATATATATATATATATATATATATATATATATATTTTCATTTTCATGAACTGGTTAAATATAGCTTATTATCACAGTTGGCCCTTCCAAGTTAATAGAGCTAAACATGGCTACTGAATTGTATGTTATCTCTGTGATTCATATGTATAGTCCTAACCTCTGAAGGGATCTTATGAGGAGTTAGATATGCCTTGACTGTATATGTATGACTGTTGTGTCCACGTGAGGATGAGTGGTGGCCATGGGACTTCCCTGCGTGCTAACCCCATAGGGTGGGAGCATGTGAGTGAGCACTTATTTAATGAGCACCTTAGTGTTTCATATAATGGCCATGGGATTGCAATTTATCTTAAATCTCAACAAACAATCACTGGCATGTTTATATTCAACCATTTTGTATATCTTTATCAATATGGTGAGGATATTTATAGGGTTAAAAATCTATTTTCATAGTATGTATTACAGTTTTTTTAAATCGCTAACAAGCGCTTACCTATACTTTAGATAGAATTTTCTTCTAAAAAACACATGTTGTTAAATATATACTAACTCTTAATTTCAAAACAGAACACATCTTTCTCTGCACACTATAACTTTACCAAAACATTGGAAATCTGACTCAAAATGAAATTATTCTGTCAAAGAATAACACTTGTTTTCACTTCACAAGGTACATGCAGTCAATCAAAGTACATGGTTTCAAAATACTGGCTATTGTTGACATTACAAAAACTGCATACACTTTTAAGTTTCAGTTTTACAGGTATTTGCATGCAAAACATGCAATCCACCGTTTTTACACTAAATTTCTTGGTTGGGAATTGTATGGCCACATGTAATGTTCACATTCAAAAGCATTCCAGTAAAAAGCAAATCATTTTTTTTTCCCTTTACTGTTTACTACAGGAGGTACAGTAGACATACTGTTTACAGTATGATAGAACAGAAAAAGTTTTACAGTATTGCTTACAGTGAACAAAATATCCATGAAACACACAAGAGCATTCTGAACAAAAAATAAAAATAAAAAAGCCCAGATGAAAGGGGGGGGGGGACTACTGTAAAAAAAAAGCACAAAATTACTGTATCTAATCTCTGCGATCTTCAGAGTTAGGCCACACATCGCATCTGATATTATCCAAGGCGATGCACCTGGGATAAAACCATTTGGTAGCAGAAGCAGAGGCTTTTATACTGTATCTAAGGTTTGAAATATTGTGTTTGCTATTGTGGGATGTTGTGTGTTAACATTCGTAAATATTACAAAAACAATCCATAGTTTTGCTGGGAGGTATAGCTTGTTTGTTAAGAAAATTTAAGCATTGTGGAAATGTGTTCACTGACTGCATATTGTGTGAAAACAACATGAAATGTGTGAAAGGTATGGCCATAAAAGACAGATGCTGTGCTAATTGTGTTTAGAGTTTTGAAAATGTGATAAAACTGGTTAGACAAACGCTTGTTAGCGACTGAAAAAAACTGTAACCTGTTGATTATTTTCTAGATTAACCGATTAGTTGTTTGGTCTATAAAATGATAGAAAATATTGAAAAAAGCCCAAGAGGAAATCCTTAATTTTTTTAGTCCATGCGTCGGGACAGCCTGTCTGAGTAGAGTTTCTCAGGGAGCACTGAAGGAAGGGGTGAGATACCTCTCTGATGTGTTTTCTTTGGTTCATTGTTTCAATATAAGTGTGTGCTGGAGTGTGTGCTAACTATAATTCAGATACCTTATCATAAAAGGCTGCACCTATTGGGCTTTCACTGTTATCATATAGTTTATTGTTATTGCATTAGTTCGATATTTCATAGGCTTTTCAAGATGAATTGCCCAGGGGATGTGCCTCTTGTGTTCTGAGAAAAGATTATCACATAACTGAATGACTATGCATATGCCAGCATTGGACCTAAACAGATGGGGGGTTTTAGGCTTGCATTCCTGAAGCGGAAATGGCAGATTCGGATGGACCAATTTAGGTAACTACATTCAAGTTCCCTGATTTCTTTTCTTTTCTTGTCTTTTCTTTCCTCTTTCTATTTTTTTTTGGTGCCACTGAACATTACTTGCATGTCAAAGAAGTGTTTTCCAGGAACACATGGAAGGCAGATTGTTGTGCTTGGCTTAATTGAGCACCCCCCTCCCTTCCCCCCTTTTCCTTTTCCTGCACCCCAGCACTCACACACCACCACTTCCATTCCCCACCCCTTTGCCTTTCTGTCCCCCTACCCCACCCACACACAGACACAGGCACAAACGCTTATTCACAGTCAGCCTGTGTGGACTTTAAACAGCTTTATGAAAAGTGATCAGTGGATGACAAATCAAGTTTTTGAAGGCCAAAGGAAGGGGCTGTTCCCCTTTTGCACTCGTGGTTTGGAGAGAGAGACCGCCTTCTTTTTCCTTTTGTTTATATAGAAAATGGTCTGGATGTGTTTAAGACTGCACACACTTCCACAAAAATTGAAGACGTCCACCACGGGATTGCCTTTTAGCCTGGAAAGGAGATAGGTCCTATCACTAAAAGAGATTAAGCATTAACTCAGGCACTCTCAAAGTGCACACAGACACCCATTGAAGGACCTGCATGAAGTTTTCACTAGTGTGAGTGTGTGTTCAAAGGTTTTTATGGCTTTCAGTCTTGCTGAATCACTGCTTGCTATAGGCTTTAAGAGGAATACGCTCCGGCTGGACTAGTGGACACCTCGGACTTCTGGGGCATCTCTTTCAGTTTTCCCCAATCCAGGGGGAAAAAGTGGAAACATGTCAGCTGCTCTCGATGAATTCTGTGGCTCCATTTTCTGGGTGAGTTGACCTGAAAATGCATCACTGTCAGATATTGTTTTTCTGGACCATGTCATCTGTGCTTTTTTTCTTCCCCTCTGTCTCTGTCAAAATTAAAGTCGGCTTTCTCTTGTTATATTTCAAATGGATCCAAGTGTTATCCACTGTCATAGTAGCTATGCAATATGAATGTTAATTTTAGTTATGAATATGGTACATAGTGAAAGTTATGAGCTACATGGTGATGATTTCTCTATAATCATTGTTTAATTGGATAATTATTAAAATAATCTTATGGATATCATCTAAATAAGGGTTTGAATCTGCACTGAAGAAGATGATCTGTACAAACAAAATAAACACTTTCGTCACTAGTTAGAGTTTAAATCCTCTCAAACCGTCAAAGCAGTCTCTCGGAAGTTGTTTAATGTCCTATTTGCTTAGTTTATTTAGGAAAATCAATGTTACACGGGGTGCTTCTGTTTCTGTTTTTATCCCAATAGTGTGCCTGAATTACGTATAAGCTATAAACTGATATTTTATCATGGCATTAAATAAACTTGTGTTGATATGCAAATGAATAATAATAAGGAAAAAGAGGATCATGTTGTATTTGTCAAATCTGTATACTACAGACACACTAATTGACTTATTGACTTGACACTAAAGTCTTTGCTTTGCTTTTTTTTACAAACATGTGTATTGTATGCACTAATCGCTGTGAAGTTCAGCAACAGTCAATAGTCTCTTAGATAGATAGATAGATACTTTATTGATCCCCAGGGGAAATTCAAGGTCTCAGCAGCAGCATACATACAACACAAACACATTCTTTAACAGCAGAAAGAGTAATTAAAGTATATAATATAAAAACACAACTAAGCAGTAAGGACAGTAGAAGATAAAGAATATGCTAAATATACTAAAATACAAATTATACTAACACTTAATACAATATATAAAAATATACAAATTACAAAAATACAAATTATACTAACACTTAATCTAAATCAATTCTAAAAACAGTATCCACATAGTGGTGATTAATAAATCAGAGGCGCTTGCAATGACTGAGGCAGGGACTGAGCCTGTGATTCTCTGTGCATAGTAAGGTACGGTAAGGTGCTCTGTGTGAATGAGTGTCATGGTGGTAGTGCAATGGTGATAGTGGTCATGGTGATAGTGCAAATGAGTAAGTCAACAGTGCAACAATGCAGAAATAAAGTAAAGTAAAGACTATATATTTATATATTTAACTATTTAAGAAAATCACACACAAATCTTACACAAATGGGATGGTTTTAATGTTTAGTTCTTGTCCGTTATCTTATTCATGCTTTGTCCAAGATACATGTCATGGCAGACTAGTTTTTTCCTCTAATCACTTGAGAGTCACATCACATTAAAACTCTAGTTAGCAGCTCAACGGGGGTTACGAGCTCAGTCTGAAGCTCTGTGGCCTGTGTACTTCCCCCTCAGAATGCCTCCGTCCTGGACCGGCCTGATCCAGACCTGCCTGTGTGTGTGGAGCAGACGGTTCTAGTGTGGATCCCGCTGGGGTTCCTGTGGCTTTGCAGTCCATGGCACCTGGTAGCACTCTTCAGGGGCAAAGCCCCCAAAAGACCCCTATCCAAGCTGTATATCTGCAAACAGGTAACAGGACTGTGTTTTGGGATACCCATGTGTCTTCTCATGGGTACATGAACGTTATTTTTGCTTGGCCTATTTTTACTACATGTCTTTTATCATTCTTTTTGTTTTTTATTTTGACGAGTTGATCAGTTTAATCAGTTACATTTTAAGTTTCATTTACTATTTTTAGTAGGCTACTTTGGTTTTAGATCAGGATCATTGGTCATCCTGTGTGTGCTTTTGTGGTGAAATCTCTGTACAGATCCTGACGGGACTCTTGTTTCTTACGGCTGTGGCTGGGCTTGCCGTCACTCTTGGTGAGGATTTTGGACCCAACGGTGACTCCACAACTAAGAATGCAGCAGTCTTCTACACCAACCCTGTGCTGTTTGCTGTCTCTTGGGTAAGCCAGTCGAGACAAAGCAGAATAGCAGAATAGGCTACCATGTTAGTATTATTCTGTAACAGAGCTACAGTGTTGATGCGTTTGCTTCTAGATCCTGCTGATGCTTTGCCACGAGGGCGTGAGACGGAAACGGACTGCCGTCGACTCCAGCTCGCTCTTCCTCTTCTGGGCCCTGCTGGTGGTCTGTGAAATCTTCGCCTTCCAGACACTCCTTCGGAAAGCCCTGCAAGAGGTGAGGGGGATCAAGAACAAAACACAGCAGCCCTAAACAGACCATCATGCCACCCGTCAATCCACAGGCACACCTTTAATGTGGTTGTTTGTCTCTTTGCAGGGGGAAATCTCAGATCTTCCACGCTTTTGTTTGTTCTACATAGCCTTTGGGCTGCAGGTCATATCCCTCGTTATCTCTGGCATCGCTGATGTACCACCTGAAGTAAAGAAGACAGTCAAGAAGGTAGGGTTTTGATCTACAGCAACATTATGAGGTATTGTGTGCACCAACTACATTTCTCTTATTACCAAATCTGTTGTGTCCATCTCTTATCCTGTAGAATCCAGAGACAGGAGCCGCATATATTAGCAGAATCACATTTAACTGGTTTAACAGGTAAGAGGCCTAGTGAAGACTTGATGTAATGTCGGTTGAACAATGTTGGTTGTTCCTTCACTCAATACAGTACCATACAATATGAAACATACAGCTATTTAAAAAGTGCAAAGCATGTTTTATCAAGAGAGGATATAGGATAGACTATGAAATGTGCATGGAGTTGAGAGAAATTAGTAAAACAAGTTTTTGGAACTGAATTAGAATACAAATATTAAACTATAGCCTGGTTTATTTGCACCCATATTTCCCTCAAGAGTTATACAACAGATTGTACATACCATCAGTACAGTGTAAACATGAGCAATGTTCGAACAAGTATATATACTCTTTTGATCCCGTGAGGTAAATTTGGTCTCTGCATTTATACCAATCCGTGAATTATTGAAACACACTCAGCACACAGTGAACACACAGTGAGGTGAAGCACACACTAATCCCGGCGCAGTGAGCTGCCTGCAACAACAGCGGCGCTCAGGGTGCAGTGAGGGGTTAGGTGCCTTGCTCAAGGGCACTTCAGCCGTGCCTACTGGTCGGGGTTCGAACCGGCAAACCTCCAGTTACAAGTTCGAAGCGCTAACCAGTAGGCCACGGCTGCCCCATTGGTAAACTCCTCAGGGCCCTTTGTACAGAAGTGGGTAAAGAAGAGAATAGATCAAAGTAATTCCAAACCTGCACATAAAGTTTATTCAGAAAACAAAACCAAGTCTTTTGTCAGCTGTACAAGCAAGGTGCTGCTGAGTTTGAAACAGCAAGACATACATTTCCTCCTGTCTTCCTACCCACATAGTTAGTAATACCCAATGGCTGTCTTGTTCTATAGCATGGTTTTCAAAGGCTACAAGAGGCCCCTGGTTCAGGAAGACCTGTGGGATTTGAATAACAAAGATTCCACCTGCTACATCTACGAGCAGTTTGAGAAAGTGATGAACGATGAGCTAGTCAAAGCCCGACACAGGTTTCAGAAACAGCTCAAGAAGGTGAAAGCCAAACAGAAAGAGGGTCCTCATCAAAATGGCCTTTCAAAAGGTGTCAGCCAGGATGTTCTAGTGATGGTAAGACCGCTAATCTGCTAATTTAGCTCATAAGTTTCAGACAACCACCACCATAGCAGAGGTAATCACAGGTATATACTCCTTAAAGTAAAAAACATCTGACGAGTGAACTTCTTGTTCTGTTTTTTTTTTCTTTTCTTTTCTTCCGACCCAGGAGGAGAAAGGTAACAGTAAAGACAAGAAGAAAAAAGAGAAAAAGAAAGATGATGAAGTGTTACATCCGAATTCATGGCTTATACAGTCCATTGTCGGGTCATTCAAATGGCCGCTCATCGAGTCTGCTTTCTTTAAACTACTATACGACCTTCTGGCCTTTGTCAGCCCTCAACTGCTCAAGTAAGTCACACATGTGCTAGCATTAGCTAGCAACTCGCTCGAGTTGAGAGTGTAGAGGGCGCGGCTCTGCTGCTGACCCCGAATTTTCACCTGTGTTTGTTTCTGCTCAACAACTTGAGTGAACCAAAACAACCTGGAAACTGTATATAAAAGCTTAGTGGAATGCATCTTATATTTTATCATGTGGTATGGTAACCTAAACATCCAAAGGAGGAACAAACTGCAGAGAATAGTGAGCCTCAAAAATTATAGGGAAGCCACAAAGGCACTTAAACAGTATTTATGAGGAACGCCTTACAAACAAAGCTGAGAAAAATTATTAGTAACCCCTCTCATCCACTACACAGCAAATTTGAAATCCTACCCTCAGGGAGGCGTTTTAGAGTAGGCCTACCAACAGCAAATAGAAACATCTTTAAGAAATCCTTTGTCCCCAATGCTGTGAAGATGCTAAATAACACTGAAAACCGTAGGCTACATAAAAATGGAATGTAGGGTGAGACAGACTTCAGAGTTGCAGGTTTTATGCACAGCAAGCATTTTTAGTAGGCTATCTATTTATTTATTTATTGATTACTTTTTTAAATGCAACCTTTGTATTGTCATTTTCCATGAAATGTATTGTCTGTATTGTCCGTCTTGCCGTCTTGGCTATGTACTGTTTTTAATGTCCTGTCTGCCTTGTATTCTTGTATTCGAAGAAAAATGTTCACATCTGTGGATAATTAAGTTTTCGTATTCGTATTCGTATGTGCTAAATGTCACACCTAAATGGTTCTCAGAAGACTTCAGTTCAATAGTGTTTTGTATGGCTGTTCTTATGAAAGTTTATGTTGGTTGCACAAAGTGAACCTAGGCTTTGTTTGCATGCCATCATGAGTCAATGAATATCCTGGTCACATTTTGTGCATTTTAAATAAATGATTGACTCAGCACCTGATAGTTCATTGTAAAAGTGAATATGTAGAGCATTTTTACATTTGACTGTACAGACACAAATAGTCAGTAAAATGACTAGTGTTTACTTCCCAGGCTGATGATCACCTTTACCCAAGACACAAGCATTTACATATGGAATGGCTACCTGTATGCCATTTTGTTGCTGGTGGTGGCTGCCGTGCAGTCCATCTTCCTCCAGCAGTACTTCCAGCGCTGCTTTGTGCTGGGCATGAAAGTTCGCACGGCACTAATGGCAGCCGTTTACAAGAAGGTACATCCTATCATCTTTTCCTGTCTTTTAATAGTAACCCTCTATCCCCTTCTCCCTCCCTCCTTCCTTATTCAGCTCGTAACCTTTCATTTCTAAGAGGTAATTAAAATAACAGGCAATAACAGGTAATTTTTTCCTTATCCTTCGAGATGACACAGTGATGACTATCTTTAATCACATTAGAGGTATTTGGCCTTCACACTCTTGTCTCCCTGTGTACAACAGCGCTCAAATTTTTGCATTAACTCCGACACTTGTCTCCTAGGCCCTAATTGTGTCTAATGACTCACGTCAAGAGTCGACGGTGGGCGAGACAGTCAACCTGATGTCGGCAGATGCCCAGCGTTTCAACGACGTCACCAACTTCATCCACCTGCTGTGGTCGTGCCCTCTGCAGATCGCTCTCTCCATCTACTTCCTGTGGCAGGAGATGGGCCCATCTGTGCTGGCTGGCCTGGGGGTCATGGTTCTTATGGCTCCCATCAACGGCTTACTGGCCACCAAATCCAGGGACTTCCAGGTAGCTGTCCGTCAAAGTTGTCTCCAAGCTTGTCACAGAGATGAGGACTCTTTTGAAAGATTGTAAACAAGATTTAAGACCACAGGATTTTCCTTCAGCAGCGGTTCATGAATCTCACACCAATTAGTGATTAAAAAGTATAATTTAGCTAAGATTGCTGTTATTAGATGTTTTGAATTGAAGCAGTTGCAGCTTTCCCCCCTTATTTTTTGCCCTTAGACCATTTATTTTACACTATGATGCAAGCTGTCAAACACTGCCTCTTAGTTCAGAGGATCTTCTGTGTTTGTCTGAATGTGATCACTTCAGCTGCTCTATGTCCATGTTCATTGTCCAGCATGCTGCAATTGTCAGTGAGAATGACTTTATTGGTAAAGCCTGACATGATGTTATTGTAGTAATCACATTTACAACTCTGTGTCTCCTTCAGACTAAAAACATGAAGCTGAAGGACAAACGCCTGAAAATTATGAATGAAATCCTGAATGGTATCAAGGTAAGAAAAACAATCCCTTAAACATCTACACTAAAATACTAAAATAGTTGCTTTTTAAAAATCTTTTATATGATAAAACTGCTTGAGCAGTATTCTCTACCTCTATTGGACTACATACCCTTCTGAACCCCTGAGGTACATTAAGTTCAGAGGACATGGGGAGAATATGAGAACACACGCACGCATTCATGAACACACGCAAACGCACACATAAACACACACACACACACACACACACACACACATACATACACAAACACACGCACGCACACACTCATTTACATACACAAAAGTTGCAAGAGTAGGGGATGGAGTAGGATATGAGACAAATTGACAAGCGTGATTTATTTTTGCGGAGAGAATGTGCAGGACTGAGCGGCAGTCATATTTTGTACCGCTTTCCAGTACATCTAGTTTGTTTTCATACCTTAGTGAAAAAGAAAGGCATGAACTACTGCTGAAAGTTTGCAGATACTATGATTAACTTAAAGGGGAATTCCAGAGGTAAAAGCAAGCAAATTGCCTGACTTTGTGTTCCGTAAGCGTCAAATCAGTGTGGACGCGTTCAACTTATTCCAGTGATGTGTAGATCTGGCTGAACGTATTTGTATTGTAAGATTCAGCTAGATCTCCGCAGGGCTGCAAGATCAAACTTGCCCACTGATTTGATGCTACCAGAACACAAAGTCAGGCAATTTGCTTCCTTCAGAAACAGGTCTTATTATAACCTCTCTGTACACTTTCAAAGTTTACAATACTTCGGTCTGTCTGACCACACCTCACCACACACAGAAGTGTAATGATATTTTGAGCATTGTCAGTGATATAAAATAGCATTTGTTTTTTGACGTGCTAGCTTGTCCCTTAGCTTTCACTATAAGCCATGTCATTATTAATGCAAAAAACAGTCTTGCTCAAAACTCCACCAATTAACGTAATTTTGTTAACTTAACTAAACTACCGAAAATAGACCCTGGGATGCTTTAACTCTGGAATTCCCCTTTAAAGAAATTGAATATAAATTGATAAATGCCTCTGTTACCTTTTGTAATTTTAGATTTCCTAGAGAGGCCAATAATTGGGAGCAATGTGTTTGTATTAAAAATATTTATTTCTTTTCTTGTTTCTCAGAACAAATTCTTCATTGTTTTTATTGTTTCATTCAATAAATCACCAAAGGATGATTTCTTATTCCTGTATTTAGTCAACTTTACCAAGGGTACCAATAATTCTGAAGGGTACTGTACGTTTTTGTCACCCCCAATGGTCAAGGCCTTTACAACACATGTCACTGTATTATGGTGATTTTAGAATTAGTTCAATTGGTACACATTTCCTTTTGAACTGGTTTTAAAATCAGGAAATGTTTTGTTAATGTTTGTTTATCGTGTTGCAATTATTAGTACTTTTTTCTAGCAACCTTGACCTACTCCATGATGTTGACCTCTAAGAGTGATATGAATGTTGCTAATGAGCTTCACATGCCTGGAAACATGTTTAGTTTAGATTCTATCCCTTTAGATCCAAAGATACACCACTTTTTAATTTTGCGCATGGAAATTTCATATCACAGAGGTCAATGACTTACCTCAAAAGTCAAACTGACAATGGATCCACATCTTAAATCAAAGCATCAAGTCAAGAACAAACCTTAAAGAAGGGTTGTTTTCATTTTGTGCACAATTTTAATTCTTAACAGCTTCACTACACATACCTTTTGTAACCCTTTCCCTCCAAATCTCTCTCTCTCTTCCCCACTCGCTGTCCTTTTGAAGATTTTGAAGCTGTACGCCTGGGAGCCATCTTTCGAGGCCATCATCCTTGCTATTCGAGAGCAGGAACTGAAGCTGATGAAGAAGATTGCGTACTTCTCTTCCATCTCCACCTTCATTTTTGCCACCGCCCCAGCTCTAGTAAGTGTACATGTAAATCAGGTTTATAGGCCAAGCATACTTGTGTATACAAGGAATTTGGTCCCTGCATTTATCCCATCCATGAATTAGTGAACACACAGAGCACACAGTGAACACACAGTGTGAGGTGATCCACACACTAACCCGGAGCAGTGAGCTGCCATGTTTTAACGGCGCTCGGGGAGCAATGAGGGGTTAGGTGCCTTGCTCAAGGGCACTTCAGCCGTGGATGTGGGCATGGGAGAGCAGTGCTCAACCACTTCCCCCGCCCACATTTTTCCTACTGGGTCGGGGATCGAACCGGCAACCCTTCGGTTACAAGCCCGAACCCCTAACCAGTAGGCCACGGCTGCCCATCGTGAAATTTAACTATATAAGAATAACTTTGAGTTATCAGTTTGTCCCTGAACTTTTCTATAGCTGTGTATTTTGTTGGTTTTGTTTCAAGTGTTGTTTTGTTTTCAATATCTTTATTGCTTATATACGTTTCTCAATTTCAAGGGGTCAGATTGCTAGTTATGTACTGTGCTTTTGTGTTTATCATTCTAGGTTTCCATGGCAACATTTGCTGTTTTTGTTTCAGTCGATTCAGCCAACATCCTGGATGCTGAGAAAGCTTTCACTTCCATATCACTTTTTAACATCCTTCGATTTCCTCTAGCCATGCTGCCCATGCTCATTGCCGCTATGGTCCAGGTACGGAACTATTCATCCACACACTAACAACTGACACACACCACAACCACAAAGCAAGATCTGGTCTGAAAGCAGGTACGTGAATACACCTTGTGGTGCAACCTGGACACATCGTCAGTGATGCTCCCGGGGTCATAGGGTGTTTCGGGTCTTACATCAGACACCCTCACCCGGGCGACCCAGCCGGAGGTGATCAGGCTCCGACGTGTGTCCAGGTAGCGCACTACGCCACGTGTCCCCCCTCTTTATCCAGAGCCACCATGAAGCCTTTTCAGCAGCTTCCAGGATGTTCTTGATGGCTCTTTGCCTGTGAAGTCCGCAAATCCCTAAGAGTCCCAGGATCCGGTGTAAAGACTGGCCTGCGAAGCCCCTGCAGCCCACTTCAACAGGCTCACTTTAACAACTGACACACACCACAACCACAAAGCAAGATCTGGTCTAAAAGTAATATATGAAGGCTAAACAAAATGTTAGTGCCTTAATAACATGATATACTCACACATTTACATGAACTTTTTCTGCAGGTTACCGTATCTAAAAAACGTTTGGAGAAGTTCCTAAGCGGAGACGACCTTGACAGCAACACCGTCCACCATGACCCAAGCTTTAGTATGTACACAAAGATGTGGCACATTGCCTTTCCATATGCATTCACAAGATTATGATTTATAAGCTATAAAAATGGACAGCTCATAGAAAATCTCTGCTAAGAAATGTCACAGGGTTAAATATCATTTGCAATCTTCGAAACAATTGATTTAGCCGGCTACTGATGCTCACATACATTATTTCATGAATCTCTACTTGTTTTTTAGGCAGCGCAATCGCTGTTTCAGACGGTACCTTCTCTTGGGGAAAGGAGAATGAGCCTACCCTGAAGAAGTGAGTCCTCTGCTTTAATTCTGCATTCTGCCATCCACCCTCACTGTGTGTAACATTTGCCGTATTTATCTTAAAACAGTCCACTTAGATGATGACAAAGCATAAAAAGTTGTTTGAAAATAGGCTATATATTTTTATTCAGGCTCATAAATCAAAACTAAAATGAATCCCATCAACCAAACAGCATGCTAGTTTGACCAATAGATGGCACTCTGTATTGCACATACTGCATAGCAGGTGTATACATAAGAAATGAGATCCTTTTCTAGACATTTGCTTTGTTTGATCTGTGAAGGAGGTACACGTTTCATTATCAGCCATTGTTATTGGTGCCCACTGACCCACCCAACCACTCTAACAACCTAGCTAGGGGAGGCACTGACTGCATTCAAGCTGGGCTGCTTTGATGCTTTACGCTAAAGGTCAATCAGTGATTGTCAGACATGGAGTGGTGTGCCTTTGGAGAATTGTGTTGATTGTAAGCAAACAAACAAATAAACAAGTAAAATAAGCAAAGTTAAAAACCAATCTCTTGAAATGTGTGCTACCCTTAGTAATCAGGATCAGCTAATTCAGAATATTTTATAATATATTTCTTTCACTAATTCATGCTGTGGGTGCTTCGGCTAACTGTGAATGCCTCCATTTATGTTGATGACAACCTTAACAAAGTCTAAACCTAACTCTAAACCTTTCAAAATGTCTGCCCCTCATCGTTGACATACAATAGGCTTACTGAAAGTCTGTAGCAGCCTGAATCAATAACGTAGGCTAATATTATTTTGCCAATAATGTGATAAGTTATTACATTATTAGTTGGTTATTATGTTATTGGCTAGGTTAAAAAAAAACTTTGAAAATGTAACATCTGTCAATTTATGTAATAACACACTGATATCACTTTATTTAAGGTTTATTTACTGAATATAAAGTGTCACCATGGCACTGTACTTAGCTCTTTCAAATAACTGCTTGAAAACATGACCATACAAACACCCCTACACTCTCTCTTGGAGATAGGATTATTTATTATGACCGCCGCTAGCATTGCAGTCATAATAATAATCTCTAGGTATGGTGAAGGGTATGTGATGATGTGGGGCTATTTTAATTATTTTAACTCCAAAGGTCAAGGGAACTTAATCAGGATGCATAGTATAGTGGATCCATGAAATAACTAGCCTTTAAAAATAAAAAAATTGTCTGTGTCTATGGGAATTTAACATAGGGTTCCTTACTTGTATTACCTGTATTTTAAGGAATAACATTTATTTACGATACATGATTCATTCACAAAGAAAATTGGCATCCTTTAAGGTTCGATTTTTCCTCATTTTTTAATTAAGACATTAAGATCAATTTCCAAAAGATTTTAGATCTAGGTGTCTTAACTTATGCACAGCACGGGTTGTGCCATGGAAGTGTTCTATGGGTTGCTATAGACTCCCATAGCGGAAGAAAGAAAAATCATCATCATCATAACAATAATAATAGAAAGAAAAAGTAGAAATACTATGGGTGCCTTCGCTGCCTGGCCTCCAATAAGGTGATTATTGCATTATCGGATGCAGTTATTACATTTTTACATTTTTTTTAACCCAGTAGATAACGTAAAAATAACCAGCCAATAATGTAATAACTTACATTCAAATTATTACTTGACTGGCCATTATTACGTTATTAGCTGTTGTTACATTATTGGCCATTATAACGTTATTGCCTGCTACAAGGTCCTTATTATGCTGGAAAATGAAAATGAGATAACATCTCAACCACAGTATTTATGTGGTATTATGACCAATTTTGTCTCATTGTGTTTGTCAAGAACATACTGTTCTGGAGTCTTTGTTTAATGTTTAACTTAGAATAAGGTATAGTATCTGTATAGACATACAGTGGTCACACCTGTACTGATAAAATTATAACTTCATGGGAACTACAAATTGATGTAAAAGAAACATTATTGTGTGTAAAAACAAATGATTTAGATCTGAGTCATTGTAAACAAAAATGTCCACAGGTGGCCTCATGCTAGGAAATGGTCTTTCAAAATATGAATGTCTTTCTTCCTCTTCCCTTCCAGTGTATCTCTGGATGTAAAGCCTGGTAGGCTAGTTGCCGTGGTTGGAGCCGTAGGGACAGGGAAATCCTCCTTGCTGTCTGCGTTACTTGGAGAAATGCATAGTAGCACAGCTTCCATTAACATGAAGGTAACCACAGAGCGAGAGACTTGGCAGTTACTGACACATGATTGCAAGAGCACAATGTTGACATGGCTGATAAAGCTAAAGGGCATTAAGTAGCTCATCAACAATTGATTTTGCAGTTTGCAGCCCTTGCCACTTAATCTACTAAACCCCTCTTCTACTGCACTTTTTACCCCCCCCCCCCCCCCCAACTTCCTTGTATCCTTGTCAAGTCAAGTTTATTTATATAGCACATTTCATTCACAGAGGTCATTCAATGTGCTTTACATAAACAAAACCAAACAATAATAACAAATAAAAGCATAGAAGGGCAATATAGTCAAAGAATAGTTAAAAGGTAAAGATCATAATAAAAAGAAAACATAAAACATAAAAAGAAAACACAAGGTAAAATCATTTAAAAATAAAGAATAATTAGTAAGCAAAAACAAAGGCAAAAGTAGTAAAAAAAGTAATAAAAGACAAGGTAGAATAATTATCAGATTCAGAATTTGTAACTCGGCACAGTTAGCAGAAAGCATCTGAGAACAGTTTGGTCTTAA
The DNA here is from genome assembly GCF_018492685.1 of Alosa sapidissima. Taxonomy (NCBI): domain Eukaryota; kingdom Metazoa; phylum Chordata; class Actinopteri; order Clupeiformes; family Clupeidae; genus Alosa; species Alosa sapidissima. The sequence goes on along the minus strand of NC_055972.1, from coordinate 30,820,577 downwards.
GTCTAGATTTAAAACTGGCTACAGTTGGGGCCTTTTTGATGTCATCCGAAAGTTGGTTTAGTGCTTTAAAGTCAATTCTGTGACTTACTGGAAGCCAGTGCAAGGACTTAAGAATTGGAGTAATGTGGTCAGTTCTTTTAGTTTTTGTTCACCTGAAGCTGTTTAATAGTCTTTTTAGGAAGGCCTGTGAACAGTCCATTGCAGTAATCAACCCTGCTGGAGATAAATGCATGAATGAGTTTTTCTAAGTCATGTTTTGACATCAGCCCTCTGAGTTTGGCAATATTTTTGAGGTGGTAAAAAGCTGATTTAGTTATCGCTTTCATGTGGCTGTTGACATTTAGATCACTGTCAATTAATACACCAAGATTTTTTAACAGTATCCTTTGCCTTCAACCCTTATGTGTCAGTGATTTGTTCTATACACTGACACATAGCTTCAAGAGGACCATAGTCGTTTGGTGATAGAGCTAAGTAAATTTGTGTGTCATCTGCATAGCTATGATATGAAATCAAATTATTTTGAATGATTTGTCCAAGTGGGATCTTGTATCCTTGATTACTTAATGAGGGGTGCTTCCATTTTCACACTACTGCTGTCTGCTTACATTATGACATTTCTTACCATACCCCCCCCCTTTCTCTCTCTCCCTCTGTAGGGCTCAGTGGCCTACGTTCCCCAGCAGGCCTGGATCCAGAATGCCACGCTGAAGGACAACATCCTGTTTGGCTCCGAGCTGGAGGAGAGCAGGTACCAGAGTGTGGTCGACGCCTGCGCCCTGAAGCCCGACCTGGAGCTGTTGGCAGGTGGAGATGAGACGGAGATTGGGGAGAAGGTGACATTTTTGATACTCTCTCTCTCTCTCTCTCTCTCAGCTTACGTAACCATTATGATGTCTTTACATAAATGTGTTTACTTAAAACTTCAATGTCAAAGGGCAGGAGAGGTCAGACTCTTTGTGCAATTTTATGGACACTCATTGTAGAGTCATTGTTGCAGGGGAATTGCATGATGTCCTCTAAGCATTTCTCTTATTTCTGTGTGACAGGGCATTAACCTGAGTGGAGGCCAGAAGCAGCGAGTGAGCCTGGCCAGAGCCACCTACAACAACGCCGACACCTACCTGCTGGATGACCCTCTGTCAGCCGTCGACTCACATGTCGCCAAGCACCTCTTTGAGAGGGTCATCGGGCCAAATGGACTCCTAAAAGATAAGGTGAGTTATTGCTTTCTGCACAGTGTATACCCCACAGCATATTAAGCACAATACTTGCTCCATATGAGTTCATCTATATGCGTTAATATCTCATGGTGAATGACACACACCAATGACACAGAGTGTTTTCGTCTTAGTCCTGTATGGCATAGTACTAATATCTGCCTTAATGCATCAATCAAAACAGCTTTCTCTGTACTATGTGAAGTGTTTTTAAGAGAGAGAGAGAGAGAACCTTCTCCACAATACTAATCTCAGTCTCCACTCTTATCCTTGCTTCTACATTATTTTCTTATATGTAGCAAGGGGCTTTGTTTTGCCATGGTTCAGTGGAACATATAATGAATTCAGACCAATATTACTCCCCCACTCATGTCAGCTGCTCTTTTTCACCCGGCTTTCCTTATCACTGTATCCCCTTAGAATTTGAGTGCTCTCGAGGTGGGATGCATCACTAAAAAAAGTCAGCATAATTGTGTTTCTGCAGACCAGGATCCTGGTGACTCACGGCATTAGTTTCCTGCCTTACGTTGATGAGATCATAGTGCTGGTGGACGGCCTGGTATCAGAAGTGGGGACTTACGAGAGCCTGAAGGCCAGTGGAGAAGCCTTCTCTGAATTCCTGTCCACGTATGCCAAAGATGAGAGCAAGAAGTCCTCAGAGGGTGAGTCCCATTAACTTTGTTTTCTAGTTCAATATGCATTTTTAGGGTCCAGTGGCTGCCATAAAATAAAGATGCATTTTGATAAATATCAGCAAAACTGACAGAGATTGGGCTCTATCAAACGACTAAATTAATAAAATAGTTTTATAATGTTCATCAGAGGAGCACCTCACAACTAGAATAAAATGAGGATAGGCTAGCATATCATGTACATTGTATGATGAGGTAATAACAAGGGGCTTATATCTAGGATTATATCTAGTTGCCTACTTTTGATCTCTTTCTTTCCACCCAAGTTTGCTTCCTGTTATATCCCTAGGGTTATATTTTATTAAGTATTCACTATCAATTAAAAATCAAATGTAACAGAAGGGGCACAAAGCCCTTTTCATGTACTCTTTGACTCATTCTCTTTGACTCATTATCAAATGTAAATTTCAACTATAATTGAGTCTTTTTCAACATTGTGGCTGTCTTTTTAGAGTGTATGTACCTTACCTGCATGTGTGCACCTGTGTGTCCTATAATCAGATGAACCTTCAGATGTGGAGGTGGACATGGTCTCTGAAGCTCAGGACCCCCAACCAGACATTTCCCCTGAAGATGTGGTGTCTGTGACCCTGAAGAGGGAAAACAGTCTGCGGCACAGCCAGAGACATGCTCAGCGCAATGGCAGGTTGGTTTTACACACACACACACACACACACACACACACACACACACACACACAAACACAAACACAGACACAGACACAGACACAGACACAGACACAGACACAGACACACACACACACACACACACACACACACACACACACATACTGCGGAGGCAATCTAGCACTTGCAGAAGCAAAGCAAAAACATGCACCGTGGATGCTGTTTGTATATCCGCCATGCTGTACTTCAACAAACAATGCGACAGCATTCCGCCTCCTGCAAGCTCACTACCTCTCATTGAAACCAACTGGAGTATTTACTGCATGTATGAATAACTCCCAGCTCCACAATTTTGGCTGGTGAGGTCATGCCTGAACACTCAACTCTGTTTGAGATTCAGTGCTAATTGCACAGACATTGTCCGGAGGTCATGTGTGAAAAGGGCTAAATTGCCTCTGTATGTCTTCTATACGCCCACCCATTCTCCCATACCCTCTTCATCACACACACAAACACACACACACACAATCTCAAAAACAAAAAATACTTAATATACAATTATTATTTGCCACCAAAACAGCCCCGTGAAACTATGCTAGGATAAAGTTTCTAAGTTCTTCATGTTGATGCGAGGTCATGTTTTGACACGCATGAAGACTATAGGTCATAAAATGAAGAAAAACCGTTCAGATGTGTTCAGTACTGTAACACCCATTCAGCAAGCACAGCCCTCTCTGTCCCGTCAGCTGCGTCCATTACGGCCACTCCAGTCCTGCTGCACTTCACCAGAGTACTAATCACCTGTCACCTGTTAACTAATTAACCGCAGGCTTTATAAAAACTCTGTTTTACTTCCCACTGCGTGAGGTATTGTTTGTTCTGAACGTACTGAGCCTTGTTAGAAAACGTATTGTTAAACCACATTGAATGATTATTGACCTTGTGTGCCCTGACTACGATTCTTGGATTCGTGATTTTGGATTGTTTGCCTCTGTACTACTACTCTGTCCTACTGTGTTTTGACTTGGATTTCATACCTAGATTTTGCTACTGGACTTGCCCTCTGATTTTGTCAAAGTAAAGAAACTGTTTGGGGTCACTTAGAAATTGCCATTCCACTCCAATATAGACAGAATACCACACCTACCATAATCACGGCAGAAGTTTTCAGATTACAGAATCAGAATCAGCTTTATTGGCCAGGTTTGCGTAAACAAACAAGAAATTTGACTCTGGTTAATCAGGGTAGATCAGGGTAGCCAAAAGAAGCTGAGAAGTTAAAAAATAGCCTCTCGGACAATGATCCTGCAACAGTTTGGAAAGGCCTGCAACAGGTCACGAATTACAAGAGACCATCCCCCCCATCCTGCTGAAAATCCCAGACTGGCTGATGACTTCTACTGCAGGTTTGAAAAGCACCCATTTTCAGACCCCTCACGCACAATAGGTTTCCCCCCACCTGCGTTAACAATCTGCGAGAAGGATGTGTGCCGGTGTTACATGGCAACTGGCACCCATGTTAACTGGCTGCGTTGGTGACGTTTCACAAGTGATGACGTTTCTTCAACAGATGTGGCCACTTGCAGATTTAAGTATAAGTATATATACTTTTTTGATCCCGTGAGGGAAATTTGGTCTCTGCATTTAACCCAATCCGTGAATTAGTGAAACACACAGTGAGGTGAAGCACACACTAATCCCAGCGCAGTAAGCTGCCTGCAACCACAGCTGCACTCGGGGAGCAGTGAGGGGTTAGGTGCCTTGCTCAAGGGCACTTCAGCCGTGGCCCACTGGTCGGGGCTCGAACCGGCAACCCTCCGGTTAAAAGTCCAGAGTGCTAACCAGTGGGGCCACGGCTGCCCCACATGGATTTGTCACTTTCTGATGGAAACTGGAGACGAACAAATACAAATATGCATGACATATTTAAATGTCAAAATTGTCTGTAGTACGTTACATGCACTGGACCATAAATATGCCACCAAAAAAATAAATACCTACATAGCCTAATAACACCTGGGTATCGAACCTGCCTCCTAAATGAAACTTACATGATAACCATTCATCTACGTACTTGCGCCACGAACCAGCTGACAAATCACAGTGAAATTTACTTGAGTTTGGCTATACAATTAAAAGAAGTCCGCTGATATATGTTATTATGATTGTAGCAAGTTAACACGGCTGATCGTGGTATATGGCTACCGTGTTGTCTCGTTACAGCAGTTGCCCAAGCCAGTACTGTAGGTCTTCAAAGTATCATGGTCAAGTTTTCAAATGTTGACTGCTGGTCAGCCTCTCTATGGCCACCTAGTCTATCTGTAGCCTAAATTGAGGAAGCATTGATGGTCTAAAAATAAATAAATAATAATAGTAAAAAAACTGTGAGGGGCGAGGATTGAACCCCATGTCGACTGGCGTGAAATAGTAATGTGTAGGCATTAACCTGTTGCACCACCGGAGAAGCACCAGTTTGTAAATTGAGAAATAAAATATGGACACGTTGTAGACTTCTCCTGCCCATTGCAGGTGCGTTTCAATGCCTGTGTTTCATGAACTGAATTCTTAAAAGAATAGGCTGGACAAAAGGATACACAATTAGGCAACACATTTTTATTTGATTTATTTGCTGGCGTTCATTTGCCTCTACAGACACTTCAGGTAGGAGTGGCCACAGCCTGGTAAAGCTAGCCATGATACTTTGAAGGCCTACTAAATGGCTTGGGTAAGTAGCAGGATAACATGTTAGTCAGATAACATGATCAGCTATGTTAACTTGTTATGATGATAATAACATTAGCTGACTTCTTTTAATCGTACAACTCAAGTCGGTTTCTGTATGTGCCGTCAGCTGGTTTGTGGCACAAGCAGGTAGACGTCTGGTTATCAAGCACACAGTTCAATTTATTAGTGGTTCGATACCCACGTGGAGTTTATTTATGCTATTTAGATGTTTGTTTTTTGGGTGGCATATTCATGGTCCAGTGCATGTAGTTCTACAGACAATTTTTACATTTAAACATGTCATGCATATTTGTGTCTCTAGTTTATATCAGAAAGTGACAAATCTGTAAGCAGCCGCATCTGTCAAAGACTTGTCATCAATCGTGAAACGTCATCAACACAGCCAGTTAACATGGGAGCCAGTTGCCATGTAACACTGGCTCTTTTAGAAGCAGAAGATCAAGAAGACTCCAGTCCCTGGAGCTGTGTGAAGTGCCCTCCTGCTTCAAATGCTCCACCATCATCCCAGTCCCCAAAAAATCCTGCATCACAGGATAAATGACTACAGGCCCGTTGCCCTGACATCTGTGGTCATGAAATCCTTTGAAAGGCTGGTGTGGAGCCATCTGAAGGACATAACAGGACCCCTGCTGGACCCCCTGCAGTTTGCCTACAGGGTCAAGTCAAGTCAAGCCAAGTCAAGTCAAGAAGAGTGCAAAAGGGTTCTCCAATGTTTTCTCAGTTAGCCTTTTAAATATCAGAATGTGCCTTTGGAACATTGGATGAATGGTTGCTGATAATGGGCAATGTAGATATTGCATTAAAAATCATCCATTTCTTTCTACAAAGGTCGAGAACCCTTTTGCAATTATGTAAGCACATAATGTAATCTGAAAATTGCTGCCCTGATTTAAAAAAAACAATGCAACTGATCTCAGCTGGTATTCTGCTTATTCTATAATGGAGTAGAATGGAAAGTCACCCCAAACTTTTTTTTTTTAAGTATATTTTTTTGGGCTTTTATGCGTTTTTTAATGCGACAGGATAGTGGAGAGTGACAGGAAGTGAGTGGGAGAGAGAGTCGGGGTGGGATCCGGAAAGGTCCACGGGGCGGGAATCGAACCCGTGTCGCCGGCATACGGTGCAGGTGCCCCAGCCAGTTGCGCCACGGCTGGGGCCGTGACCCCAAACTTTTGACCGGTAGTGTACAGTGTTTGCCCAGCTTAGAAAAAGCAGACTGTATGTTCCCCCAATATAGAGTTCCAAGGTTGATAAGAAATGGCAACATGTAGGGCCATGTAAACATGAAAAAGGGGTGCCTGCTATCAGCATTAAATGAAGGGCCTACCACAGAAACAAACTGTGTTGCTGATGATTGTCACTGTCATCAAAAACAGCCTGTGACGGCGTGAGACTGCCAACAGCTCCTGCTATGATGATCAACAGTGCAAAGCTAGTTTCTGAGTGAATGCTCGCCTAAGATCAGTTTACAGTCTACTGCCCTCTGAAATGGTCATGGAGTGTTATGTACCTGCGAGTTGTTAAAGGTTGTGTAAATTTCATTAAGCGTCCTTGAAAACCTTTGAAATTTTAGGGAAAATGGAACCCCTTTAGATAACTAATCATATTAGGTCGTTCAGTCTTAAAGGCAAACTATGCAGGGTTTTTAGCTTAATATGCTAGTTTTTTTATCTTAATTTACCTTCATTTAACAGCTTCAGAGTCATTGGAATGGTTATATGACTTTTTTCGGGTTGAATGGTGGCCGTGTCGCTTCCCCCTAGCGCCTGTGAGCGGAAAAACCACCTTTGCAACTGTGGGCCAACTGGCCGACGGCCTCAGTGTCAGGAAGTATAACGAGTGTAACAAATTGCTTTACTGCATTCAAATACACACACACGCCAGGCACCGGCTAGAAAAAGGTAGCGATGGAGTTTCTCAGACTTTCATCATGACAGAGCCAGCGAAAAAGAAGCAAAAACCGAGAAAACAGTAAGGAAATTGTCAATACTGCATAGTTTACCTTTAGAACATCTATATTCTTCTTTGTGTCCTGTTTTTGGGTCCAAATTTAAAAAAATTGGGTCCAAATTGGGACCCAGGTTAAAATATCCTAAAATATTCTTCCGCAGAGGCAAATTGTAAAGAAAGCATCAAATTTACATTTCAATGTAATGCACTCTGTAGGTTAGGGGGTCAGGTGGTTAAGCCACTCCCTAAGTTGCCACACCCCTGGGCGCATTGTTTAAAAAATAAACGTGCAAAATAAGGAATTAAACTTTGCGTCGGGTGGAAAACGAGTTTTACCGCGCAGCGAAGCGGCGGTCATATAGGTTTAGTCAGATTTTTTTATTTTTTTTTTATTTATTTTTTTCGCATGCCCAAATTTCCTTCAATGATTCCCGGGACGCTGAAAGACCGGGGTACACGAAACTTGGTGGGCATGTAACCCCACATGGATAGCATGGAACCATCGTTTTTCGTTTTGATCTGTAGCCCCCCCGCTGGACTGGACCCCCCGAAAGGAGGGTAGGGCAGACACAGTTTTCTGTGAATATCTCGAAAACCATAGGGTTTAGGAGGACCATTTTTTTTTGTATGTTGATCTCAAGGGGCCATGTCAACCCATTCCATAACCACTCATTTCATGTATAGCGCCACCTAGTTAAACACAAAAAAGTAAAAATGAGGTGTTGTAATTGAAGGTATCTGTGACCTAACATAGTCAAAACTGCACGAAATTGGAATTGTAGGATCATTATGACACCCTCTGTATGCACGCCAAGTTTTGTGGAATTCCGTTCATGGGGGGCCACACAATAAATTAATTTATGTTACTATACACCAACTGGCCTGTAGGTGGCCGGAGACAGTTTTCTGTGAATATCTCGATAACCGTAGGGCCTAGGAGGTCCACCTTTTTTATGTATGTTGGTCTTAAGGGGGCATGTCAACCCATCCCATTACCACTTATTTCATGTATAGCGCCACCTAGTTAAAAATTAAAAAGCAAAAAATTAGGTGTTTTCATCACAATATCTCTGGCTGACAAGGTCAAAACTGCACGAAATTAAAAGTGTAGGATCATTATGACACCCTCCGAATGCATGCCAAGTTTTGTGTACTTTCGTTTATGGGGGGCCTTACAATAAAATAATTTATGTGTACATTTAGTGACGTACACCAACAAGGATTCCCGGGACACTGAAAGACCGGGGTACACAAAACTTGGTGGGCATGTACCCCCACATGGATAGCATGGAACCGTCATTCTTCGTTTTGATCTGTAGCCCCCCCGCTGGACTGGACCCCCCGAAAGGAGGGTAGGGCAGACACAGTTCTCTGTGAATATCTTGAGAACTGTAGGGCCTAGGATGACCAATTTTTTCCGTATGTTTGCCTCCAGGGGTCATGTTAACCCATTCCATGTGCACACATGTGCATAAACAGATACACACGCACACACATACATTTACAGTAATCATACGTATGACACATACTCACACAGTAGACATATGTACGCATGCATGCACATGCACAAACACACATACGCAGGCAAACACACAAGCACGCACATACACACACACACACACACACACACACAGACATAAACATAAATTTGTACACGCACACATGCACATAATTCAAGAATTTTTCCCGTCATCTACTCCCTGAATTTTTGGTCATTGATACCCGGGACACCGAACCATCGGGGTACATGAAATTTGGTGGGTATGTAGCCCCACTAGACTTTTACGGAAAAAAATCATTTCGTCCCCGGGGACCACCACCAGCCCCCCCCCCCGACCCCCCCCCCCACCCCCCACCCCCACCCCCACCCCCCGGGCTGGGCCCCCCGAACCGCAACAAAAAAAAACAGTTTTTCCTAAATAACTACCTGAACCGTGGCACTGAGGATGAAGAATCTTTTATGGTATGTTTGTCTCAAGGGCCCACATCAACCTGGCTCATAATCACTCATTTGTGATTTGCACCCCCACCCCCCAGTAAAAAATGAAAATGCAATATTATTCTGCTTTAATTGCCCCTATCTTCACTTAAGATGTTCAGAACTGCACCAAATTTTATGTGTATGATTGACCTGGCATTCTCTGGGGGTATGCCAAGTTTCGTAGAATTTCATCCATGGGGGGGTCTAAAAAAATTAGGTTATGTGTACATTTAGTGACTGTACACTCATTGGCCTGTAAATGGCGGTGCACACATATACACATGCACACACACAGGCACCCACATACTATCGGTATTAGAACGGCCGATACATAATTACAAATTCAGTAGGATTAAAAGAAAGCCAAAATAAATATTCATCATCATCATCATGGCTGCATTTTCAGTATTGGCGATAAGTAGTCGTTTGTCCACTAGATGGCGCATCGTTGCAGTGAGACGTAATTTTGTTGGAAGTTAAAAGTGGGTTGGAAAAAACAATGGACGCTTCCTACAAGGACTGTAATTTACCGCAGCGGACATCTAATAAGGATAGGACGATGTTCACATGAAGTGTAATTCCCATTTCTTCTTGAAGCCGAAATAAATCTGAGGATGTTTATCGGACATGCTTGGTTTTTACTGCAGGTACGTTAATCTTGTATCAATAAGGACCTAGGTAATGTTACCGTTAGCGTTAGTTGAGTGATGGAGGCATTTGATTGATTGCATTTGTAGAAAACTATAAATGCGGTTATACCAAGCAAATTGATAGCAGCACTGTTTGTATCTTTCGACTGTCATTTATTGCACGTGCTACAAAATCATTCTGTGCAATGGAAGATTTACCAACGTTACACCGGTCTGATACAGTTTTGCCTATACATGCGTGAGACTGAGACGCCTGTTTATTTTGTTTTAAGTGCGTGCATGGTGTGAGAGGGGAATCGATGTGCTTTGATTACAGCTTGGTAGTTGTAGTCTTGTGAAATTAAAAAGCACGTGTGTGTGAAGTATCCAAACAATGACACCTTCATTTCATTATGGCTGCTTTAGCAACACACCTTAAGCTACTGTGTAGTGGGTCCCATCTAGAAGTGGCTACTTCATTCGCGCTTTCCTTGACTCATGGAGCTGCTTGAATGTTATTACAATTTTTCGCCACGATATGGCAGTTTAAGTCCGCTTGATACTGTAAGGCGTAAGCCATTGGTTTCCAAAGGAGATTTTATTTGTGTCGCCAGCATAGCCTATTGACAATTTATGTTGTAAATAGGCCTACCTTATAATCCTACCTGTAGCTTAGGGAAGCTAACAGCTTTCTATTAGGATCTAGTTTGTTAGTTACCGTTTTGTCATAACTCCCTGATGCATTTTTGCATTTAGAATAGCCAGAGCGTGTATATCTCAATCGGAAAATTAAACAATATCGGGTGCCTATGGACTAGGCTGGGTGACCCCAGCCTGATCTGCCCGCTATTTATTTTTTGATTTCTTAAAAGATTGAGCTTGGTCTGATGAAAGCCAGACTAGCCATGGACCTCAGTTAAACAATGCAAGGGAACATGAATCAGCCTATATTTGCACTAACAATAACGGACAAAAGCTCTTCAACTTTGGCCCGTTAAAATGTGTATGAACAGTCTAGCGACGCATTTCATCAAGGCCCATTTGGACATGTCAGTTATTTGCACCACTGGTTAGATGTAAAACAGCATTTCGTTTCAGACTAGGCTACTGTTACTTAATTTGTGCATTAACAATAACGTTTCAGACTACTGTTACTTAATTTGTGCATTGACAATAAAGTATTACATGAACTAAAGATGACTAAAATCTTATGTAGAAGAAGAAACATTCACAAAAAATCCATCCATCCAAAAATGACCTTTGTTTTTGATAGCTGTTGAAAACGGCATGGAACTGACAGAGATGTTTTTGTTTATAAATACACAAAAAATAAATAAATAAATAAATAAATAAATAACATTATGCTGATACCTTTTGCTTTTCCCAAATACAATGTAGCCTACAGGTGTAAGTGACCTTTCATCAATCCAGTTGCAATGGATGAACTGTGATGAACTGCCCTACTTGTGATTGTTTAGAGATTTTAAAGGTTTTATAACAATGCTACATCTTCTTTGGCTATTCTACAATCTATTCACCTTTTCAGCACCAGTAGGCTACTTTCTGTGCAGCCGCACACACACACTCAGGCATGCCAAACAAGCATACACAAAAGTTTCAAGAGTGGGGGATGGAGTAAAATATGGAGACAAATTGAAGTGTGATTTATTTTCGCGGAACGGATGTACAGGACTGAGCGGCGGTCATATTTTGTACCGCTATGCGGTACATCTAGTTTAATGCTCTTCTCTAATGTGTATGTTTCTCAGCATCCGGTTGAGGAAAAACAGCTCTGTTAAAGCTAAAAAGACCTCGGATGAGGCCAAAAAAGGCCAGAGATTGATTGAGAAAGAAACCATGGAAACTGGAACGGTATGTTGTTATCCCCTACATTGTGATGTGAATTGAAACAAGGAATATGATTGAAGTGCATGCCATAGTGGAATAAAAAACTGGAATAAATTTAAAATATGAAAATAAACTCTTTACATAATACTTTTTTTTTCACTTTTTAATTTTTGGTCTCTCTCGATCTGTTCTGGGTTCACACACACATTTTACATAGTTTCTCACTACAAACTGACCTCACCAACTGAACTCTCTGCCCTGGTTTCTCTAATCTCCAAACAGGTGAAATTTTCAGTCTACCTGCAGTACTTGCGGGCCATGGGCTGGTGCTTCTCCTTCTTGGTCTTTCTGATGTACTTCATCCAGAACATCGCTTTCATTGGCTCCAACCTGTGGCTGAGTGCATGGACCAATGACGCAGTGACGTACTTCAACCAGACGTACCCTGCCAGTGTGAGAGACATGAGAGTGTGGGTCTTCGGTGCTCTTGGAGTGGCACAGGGTACAGTACACTTTAGGGTGCAAGAGAGCGTTAATTATAAACAAAGTATAGCGCTGTATGCTGAAGAGTCATTTTAGACTACTATGCAGCTACAGTATACAACTCTTTATCAGCTTTCTTGATTAATTCAGATTTACTCTGTATTATCCTGCTGTATCTGAATTCCTCTTTATCACCTTTTCATCTACCAAGATGATGTGCCCCAAACAGCCCTCTGACCTCTGCAGCTTTGCTGTGATTTTCCACTAGGGATCTTCATCTTTCTGGGCACTCTCCTGCTGGCAGACGGATCAGTGTCGGCGTCGCGGATCCTACACACGCGCCTGCTGGTCAACGTGTTGCGTGTGCCCATGGTGTTCTTTGACACCACACCGTCTGGCAGAGTGGTCAACCGGTTTGCCAAGGTAGAAGAAGAGAGAGAGAGAGAGAGAGAGAGAGAGAGAGATGTGTTTGGGGACACTTCCCATGGGGATTCTAAGGTGTGACGGTATCTGGACCCCTGAAATCCTGATGGACCCTGCGTGCACGACAGTACTAAGCTGACTGTGATGTGCAAAGTAATGATTATAGTGTCAAGTGCAAGATAAAACAGATGTTTTAAACTGGGCACTTGTAGGTATTTATATGCATTTTGAAAAAGGTAATTAACCTTAATTACAATGCTACACTAATGATGGTGTTGAGGGGGTGTTAATTAAGATGATGCTATAATAATTATTTTTACACTATTTTTTATACTTACAATTATCATAATTAAAAAATTAAATATTTCCATCTTCAGTCTTATCCCCATCATGAGGCAGCCTGAGCATGATCATTCAGAGTGTCTACAGATTGATAGTTTTCTGATCCTCAGTTACATCACCACCCAGCACAGGGTGTTAGACACGTTGTCTACTCTCTGTAAAGTCTGGTTCTCTCTCCACCTCCAACCCCAACCCCTCCCCTTCAGGATATGTTCACGGTGGACGAAATGATCCCCATGTCCTTCCGCTCCTGGATCCTTTGCCTGCTGGGGGTGATCGGCACCCTGTTTGTGATCTGTCTGGCCACCCCGATTTTTCTAGCAGTCATCGTGCCTCTGTCTGTCGTCTATTACTTTGTGCAGGTGAAGTGAGGACCTCACTCAGTCCCATCTCTACGCTGTAATTCAAAATGGCAATATAACACTATAGCCTCTCTGAGCCTTATTAAGAGATTTCCTTTTGTTCACAATTTGAATGACTTTAAAAATGTACACCCACACACAGGGCTTGCTAGGTGGTTGTTTTCTTGTGATAAGGCTTGGGGGTTAATGCGAATAGAAATTGTATGGCTTATGCAAGACTGTCTGTGTGCAAGTGAATAACACCAAAATTGAAGACTGAAAGTCTCCATTGTTGCATATTCCACAGAGGTTTTATGTGGCAACGTCTAGGCAGCTCAGGCGTCTGGACTCTGTTTCCCGCTCACCCATCTACTCCCACTTTGGGGAGACTGTGGCCGGCCTGTCCGTCATCAGGGCTTACGGCCACCAGGAGCGATTCTTGAAACACAACGAGAAAACCATGGACGAGAACCTCAAGAGCGTCTATCCATGGATAGTCTCCAACAGGTTGGAAAATGCAGTTTCTTTTGACTTATACTGACATTCTTGAGATGTGTGTCTGATGATTTGCCCATTTGTAGATTAACTGTTGGTGGTGTGCACTTTCTGTTGAAACACTGCAGGTGGCTAGCCATTCGACTGGAGTTTCTGGGAAATTTGGTGGTTTTTTTCGCTGCATTGTTTGCAGTGCTGGCACGAGAGTCACTGAGCAGTGGACTGGTTGGACTGTCCATCTCCTATGCTTTGAATGTATGTTATTTCCTCTAATTACTCCCTTAGATAACCATGCACTACAGTTCTTTTATTGTCTGATATAGTCCTACAATTGTTATTTAATGATTTCCTGTACCTATTCCCTTGCATATTCATAGGTGACTCAGACCTTAAATTGGTTGGTGAGAATGACCTCCGAACTCGAAACCAATATTGTTGCAGTGGAGAGAGTGAGCGAATACACCGAGATCGAAAATGAGGTATACCTCATCTTGAACTAGAACAAAGAAAAAAATGCAACTAGTAAAAATGACCTTAGAGTCATTAGTCAGAGCTAATAAAATCAGTTTTATTTATCCTAATGTGGTCTTTTTCTAGTTTCTAGTGTGTTGCTTTTATTTATTTACATATTATATATTAAATATTAAAATCCCCTGTGGTAGTTGTCCATACTGTATAGAAACAGTGCAGGAGTTAAGCCAATTTCTCTCTTGTTTCATTAGGCTGCCTGGATCACAGGCCAGCGTCCAGATAAAGCCTGGCCTGAAACTGGGAAGATTCGTTTTGAAGATTACAAAGTCCGCTACCGTCCTGAGCTGGACCTGGTTCTGCATGGGGTCACGTGTGATATAGACAGCAATGAGAAAGTAAGGACCCAGCTGTTGTAGCCTCAAAGACTTTTTGAATTATATTAGCTAGGTAAATAGGGATGTGTCTAGTCAACTCATAGGCTTCAAGGGACTCTAAAATGGGCTTGTGTTCCTCTTATCTGCCATCATGAGGGTATGAATATGATTGCAAGCTAATTCAATGCCAGAATGCAAACAAATTGTAAACACTAGAGAACAGGATAGATGGATTGCTAAGTGTGTGTGTGTGTGTGTGATTCATTTGTTGTCTGTTTTGTTGGATTATGCTCATTTGCGCTATTCTCCACGATAATTCTCCATGCAGAGTTCACTCTGTCACAGCTAACCACACAGCTCTCGTTCACAGATTGGCATCGTGGGCCGCACCGGGGCAGGAAAGTCCAGTCTCACAAACTGCCTGTTTCGTATCATCGAAGCTGCTGGGGGGAGAATCCTCATAGACGGAGTGGACATCGCCACCATTGGCCTGCATGATCTTAGAAGCAAACTGACCATCATACCACAGGTGGCTAACCCAACATTGTATTCATGAGACACATTCATTTTATAACTGAAGTGCAACGTGTGTGGTTCAGTTAACTGTCACTTTCATTAGCCTACCAGTTGGTCTTGGGCATGTAAAAACTACTTGAAAGCAAATGTAAAGAAAATGTATCACTTGTTTTTTTTCTCTCCATGTAAATGATACATGGAATATGGATATCAATTCTAGAAATGTAAATATGGGTTCAGTGTGTAAAATCAAAATTGGTCATATGGTCAGCTTTGCAAGATCATATTTGTGAAATGTGATCATGGTTTTCTCACATCCATCTCGGCAGGATCCCGTGCTTTTCTCTGGAAGTCTCCGCATGAATCTGGACCCATTTGAGAAGTTTAGCGATGAGGAGTTGTGGAGAGCATTGGAGCTCTCCCACCTGAAGGAGTTTGCACAGGGTCTGCCAGAAAAGCTGCTCTATGAAGTCTCGGAAGGAGGCGAGAACCTCAGGTGAGCTGAACACAGAAACACTGCGCCTTGTGTTGCCAAGCATTTCTTTTTTGAATCATGTAGGGACACCTAATAGACAGGGAAAACCCAGAACGATCTGATTAAGGTCACTACCAAACTTTTCTCAATTGATTCTATAGTACTTTTTTGCGTAGAATCCATTTCTGCTTGGGACATTTTTATATCACGCGTAGTTAATGAGAATTTGCATATTTAAATACATTAGTGAATATAAATGCATAATAAAGAAATGTATTGATAATATGGCTGTAAGCAGGTAAATGAATGGCTTTGTGGCCAAATAATATTCAAATTGTATCAAATATAACTTTTGTATGATCATTTGTATGTTTTAGATGGTATATTGCAGTTACATTATGCAAATTTGATTTTTTTTTTTTTACCTTTTTTGTTCATGTGCCACTTCACCTTTACAAGAACATCATGGCAAAGCAATTATGAATGTTTTTACTTAATTAGTGCAAATATACACTCTGTGCATTATTTTGTGAGAGCAAATTTGCATATGGGTATCATTTTGTTGACTAATTTGCATGCGGTGAAGAAATATTCGTGTCAGACTGGAAATAAGAGCACAGTTGCAGATGTGGTTCAAAGTTTTTACTTCAGCAGAATCTTCAATGTACAGTATCAACAAAGGAATTGGTTTAGAACACAAAACGCTCAAAAGCAATAACAAAAGTCAGACTTGGAAAGGGCAAACTTAGAAGGTCTTCAAGATTCAGTTCTCACCATAAACACAGTCCAAAGAATAAGGTATAAAGGCAGTCCATGATCCAAGTACACAAATTAGACAACGTGACAGCGATTTCCACAAATGGTAGAAGTAGAGTACAAAGAGTTGGGCAGACACAGTACCGTGACCAAGTGAGATGTTAATGAAGGCAGTTCACAGAGGCAGTTCACAGAAAGAGTCCTAAAGTCCCGACAGTCCAGATCGACAAAAGTACAATTCCCAAGTGAGGACAAAGGCACAGAGGCTCCCGCAGACATAAGCACATGCATGAACACTGACAAACAATTCTCAGCCCCTTTTAAAGGTGGCAGTCACTTCTGGGCTGAGCGTGTCACTCGTTGACTCGTCTGCGCCCTCCGCTGTTCCGGAGGACGTGTGCGTGGAGGGGTTGTGACAGGAGCCCCGCCACGAGGGCCGGCACCCGACGGGCCAGGAAGATCATCACGCGTGTCATAGAACTCAGTGATGAGGGATTTGTCAAGGATGTCCTTCTTGGCCACCCAGGAACGCTCGTCAGGCCCATAGCCCTGCCAGTCCACCAGAAACTCCAACGATCGCCCCCTTTCGCCGGACATCCAGGAGGCGCCGGACTGTGTACGAGGGAGCACCATCAATGATCCTCAGGGCAGGCGGTGTCTGGGGTACTGGAGACAAGGGAGAGAAAAGAGCCTTGCGAAGCAGGGAGACATGGAAAACAGGGCTGCATTGACCGGGGAATGTTCAACAGGTATGATACAGGGTTCACCCTCCGTGAAACTCTGAACGGCCCAACATACCTTGGGAGAGAGTTTTCTGGACTCTGTTTGCACTGGCAGGCCCCTTGTGGAAACCCAGACTGTCACCCGGGTGATAGACCACTGCCACCTGTTTTCTCCGGTCAGCCTGGCGTTTGTGTTGCTTGGATGCCCTCTGGAGGTTCTGGCGAGCCCTCTTCCAAAGACAGCGGAGGCGCTGGACGGAGGTATTAGCAGAAGGCACTGGACCTTCTGTTGGCGACGCTGGGAGGAAAGCAGGAGGGTAACCTGAAACAATTTCAAATGGAGACAATCCAGTGGATGAGGAGGTTAATTGGTTATGGGATATGTCGGCCCACATCAAATGGCTGTGGTGGGATTAGCGGAGCAGTAGCAGCGGAGGTATTTCTCTAATTCCTGGTTGACTCGCTCAGTTTGACCATTACTCTGAGGGTGGTAACCCGATGTGAGGCGAATAGTCACCCCCATAAGCTGCCAGAAAGATTTCCAGAATCGTGCAATGAATTGTGGGCCTCTGTCTGAGAGGATCTCCTCCGGCACCCCATAGTAGCGGACAATCTCCTTCATGACAGTGTCAGCTGACTGTCAACCTTGTGGGCGGCACAGACAGGGCAGGCAGACACATATAGATTTATATCATCTTTCATGGTGGGCCACCAGAATGTACGGCCAATAAGCTCCGTGGTTCGTTGGCGTCCTGGGTGGCCTGCTACACGTGAATTATGCCCCCACTCCAGCACCAGGGGTCTTTGAGCAGATGGGACAAATGTCTTTGAGACTGGCGTGTTGGGTGGTGGTTGTTGTGCCCACCTTGCTTGACGAGGGTTGAGTCTGCGAGCTCCACGGATGTATTCAAGATTTTTATGATCCGTCCAGACCATGAATGGGTGTACTGCCCCCTCTAACCAATGACGCCATTCTTCGAGAGCTAGTTTGACTGCCAGCAATTCTCTGTCACCCACATCATACCGACTCTCAGCTGGGGTGAGTCGTCTTGAGAAGAAGGCACAAGGGTGCATCTTCTGGTCTTGGGGCCTTCTCTGGGATAGGACCGCTCCCACTCCAATTTCCGAGGCATCTACCTCCACAATAAATGGTTGCTGTGGGTCTGAGTGGGTTAGCACTGGCGCGGAGGTAAATCTTTGCTTCAGATCACTGAAGGCTTGTTGTGCCTCAGGTGTCCACCATAGTCTGATGGGGTGTCCTCTGAGAAGCCCCGTGAGAGGGGCTGCTATACTGTAGTGTCTGATGAAACGCCTGTAGAAATGAGCAAACCCTAAAAACTGTTAAAGCTTCTTCACCGTATTAGGGGCTGGCCAGTCTAGCACTGCCTTCAGTTTGGACTGGTCCATAAGCAGACCCTGAGGGGAGATTACAAAGCCAAACTTTGATTACAAAGCCTAGAAAGGTTGTGCTAGTAATGTGAAACTCACTTTACTCCAATTTGACAAACAGCCTGTTGTGAAGTAGTTTCTGCAAGACCTGCCAAACATTCTGGACATGGGTGTCTAGATCAGGGGAAAAGATCAAAATATCATCCAAAAAAACATAAACGAATCGGCCAAGAAATTCTCTTAACACATCATTCACAAATGATTGAAAAGCTGCAGGACAATTAGTTAGGCCAAATGGCATTACCAAGTATTCATAATAGCCGCTTGGTGTTATGAAGCCCGTTTTCCATTCATCTCCACGTCGAACCCGGATGAGATGGTATGCATTCCGGAGGTCCAGCTTTGTGAAGACCGTGGCTCCACCGAGTTTATCAAAGGCCGTACTCATCAGAGGCAGGGGGTATCGGTTCTTGACAGTTATTTTGTTCAACTTCCTGTAATCGATACATGGTCTAAGGCCTCCATCCTTTTTGCCCACAAAAAAGAATCCTTCTGCAGCCGGGGAGGTAGAGGGGCGAATCAAGCCATTCTTGAGACATTCTTGAATGTAGGACTCCATTGCTTGGGTTTCTGGGATGGACAGGGGGTATAACCTGCCCCGGGGTGGCATGGCACCAGGAAGGAGGTCAATGGCCAAATCATAACTGCGGTGGGGTGGCAGAGAGGTGGCCTTGTCTTTACTGAATACTGCGCTGAGGTCATGGTACATAGCAGGAACTTTGGTCAGGTCAGTCGGTACCAGAGATGTGTCTGCCACAATTACAGACCGAGTAGGTTGAGGATCAGGAGAGAGATTGTCCTTGCACGCTGGGCCCCACTGAGTGAGTGTGCTGTTGGCCCAGTCGAATGAGGGCTGATGGTTAACAAGCCAGGGGTATCCTAAGACAAGAGGGTCTTGGGGGGAGTTGATTAGACAAAAATACACAGCTTTCTTGGTGTTTCTCAAGGGTGATCATCTGAAGCGGTTGGGTACAGAATTCCAGTCGGCCAGAACCTAGTGGTCGTCCATCAAGAGCTTGTACCGCTCTTGGAGATTCACATGGGAGGATAGGCATCTGCAGCTGATGAGCCAGAGTTTGGTCCAACAAGTTGACTGCTGCCCCAGAGTCCACTAAGGCTTGTAATTTCACTTGAGATTCCCCACCAGTGCCCCAGGAGAGACACACAGGTAAGGTGCAGCGAGAGAGGAGGGCAGAAGTGACAGCTCCGCTCACCAGGAAGCCCCCTTTCCCTGGTGGGCATTGGCTTTTCCCTGCAGCTCTGGACACTGAAGCCGCTGGTGATCCTGGACCCCACAGTACAGACAAAGGCCTTGCTGGAATCGACGCCGTCTCTCTTCTAGGCTCAGACGAGATCTTCCCAGTTGCATTGGCTCCTCTCCATGGTCGCTGGTGGAAGTTTGGGCAGGCAGTGGGAGCTGTGACGGCCGCCGTGAAGGAGAGGTGGCTTGGTTGGGCTGGAGTAGTCGAAGATCTCGCCGCTCCCTCCGTCTTTCTTGCATGCGCTTGTCCAGGGCTGTTGCCAGTGTAATGATGTCATCTAAGTCCTCACCCCAACCTCTGTTCACCATTTCATCTTTCATGGACTCTCTAAGACCTTGGTAGAAGGCACTCACCAACGCTTCACCTTCCCATCCGGTCTCGGCTGCCAGGGTGTGGAATTCGATAGCGTAGTCAACCACTGACCTTTGGCCTTGGGTAAGTGTGAAAAGCCGAGAAGATGCCTGCCGCTGAATGAGTCCTTCATCACCTCTCGCTGGTCTGGCAGTCTGGGTGGCGATGAGTCCACAAAGCTGTAGCCCAGTCCAGGGCCTTTCCCTTCAGTCGAGTGATGATATAGGCGACTTTGGCTCGTTCAGTGGGGAAGTGTGCAGGTTGTCACTCAAAAATCAAAGAGCATTGAGTGAGAAACCCTCGGCAGTCTGAAGGCTCCCCAGAGAAAGGAGGTGGAGGAGAGAGGCTTGTGTTAGGGAGAGAGGGTGAAGCATTATCCAGACCCCTCACTCGGGTGCCAAGCTAGTTAACCCTCTAGGCGCCACAGTCGACTTTAGTCGACAAGATGCGGTACTGAATAAAACGGCCGATTTAGTCAAATAGGGTGTCATATTTCGTTCGACCTCCACTCCACTAGATGGCTGACGTGTCATACGTCATCCCTGAGTCGAAAAAAGTCATGGTTTAAACAAAACTTTCGCGCTACAGCTGCAGTGAATCAGTGCGTGCAATACTGGAGCTAGTGTGCGTGTGAGCTACTTTATCAGAGCGATATTGTTAACGTCAGCGAGTATTTGCATTAGATTATCGTCTAATGGCATCAAAAAAGTTTACCTGAAATGAAGTGTTGGGTCTTCTATTCGCGGACCCTGATTCTGAAGGGGAATATCTGCCTTCAGAAAATGACGGTGATTCGTTTAGTGAGGCTTCAGATGCGTCCCTGCCTTGCAATGATGCAGCTGGACAAAGTGAGAGTTTACTCCATAGTTTAGCTTACACCAAGCACAAACGTTGAATCGTTTGCCCAATGTCACTGGTGGGAATAATGTTTCACGGGTTCGGAGTGTTCATCGGGAAGTTCGCAGGGTGTTAGTGGTGTGGCGAACGTGGCTGGAGGTAGCCTAATATCCATAGCGCTAGCTTCTGTCTTCTGAACGTGTGCCTCTCCACAATCGCAAATCGATGGTAACGTGGTGGAGCCTTTGTCTAATGCCACTGGGTATGTTAGACGAGGTCGAAGTGCTCATAGGACAGTTAGGGGGAAACGTAGTGGCAGTGTGGGGAGTCGCAATGAGAATGACAGTAGGCCTAGTCCGAGCTGCGCAAATTCTCTCCACTCGGCGCACGCGCGAGGCTGCTGCTCGCATGGTGGAGGTGGTGACACGCTCTCTCCCTCTCCCACACACACACATTAGGTCATGCATAGTCTATCACAAGATGATGGGAATGCCGGCCCTGTATGGATAGGGATAGGGAGTCATTATCTCTACAGCAAAAGGCCTGCTACATAAAAAAAAAAAAAAAGTCAGCCATTTATTAGTAATGATTTACACTGTTGATTTGCTATCTATTTCCCTGATCATTTAGGACATACACTATGTGTTCCTTTTTGTGTGTTCATGTCCTTGTGATGTGTGTGTCTTTGTCAGCTAAGAAAAAAAACAAAAAAACATCAACAAAAACAACAAAAAGAAAAAAAATACTAACATTGTCTCTTGTCTTGTCTCGTCTTATCTCACTCCTGATCTGTGCCTTGCCGTGGCAAATGAGCTTTTGAACTAAACAGGTCTTGTCTACTTGCGTTTGTGTGTCATCTGAAAAATATATATGTGCCCCATACATGGAATCAGAGTGCCTACTGTATGTAGTAAATGGAAAATCTCTACAGCAAAAGGCCAGTCTACCGCTACATGCATTTGGTTTCTGCCATTTATTAGTAATGATTTGCACAGTTTGTTCACTACTTACTATTTACCTGAGCATTCAGTATTGTGCAATATAGCATACAGAAGGTGAGGGACATTTTGGGGGGGAAGAAGTGGTGCATTTTATCATTCAAACATGCGACTTTTCATGAAAATTCTATAATCCAAGATGGCCGCCACCATATGACGTCATAATATGCAAATTAGATATAAACATTTAATCTCTACATAAACTTTGGGTCATCCTTAATATTTCTCTAATTTACAGAAAGTCTCTATCTCTTATCACTTTTAAGATATAGCCTTTTGAAATGAAGATGTCAAAATTGATCGTTTCGGAAAAAAACCTCTGGCGCCTAAAGGGTTAAGGGCATCTTCCATTTGCAACAGGCCATCTTGTTGTGCGTGCACGGTTACACTGAGTATCTGGACATGGTTGCGAAGTTCATCGACATCTGCTGTGCTACTTTGATCTGGTTCATGCATGATGTCAGACTGGAAATAAGAGCACAGTTGTAGATGTGGTTCAAAGTTTTTACTTCAGCAGAATCTTCAATGTATCAACAAAGGAATTGGTTTAGAACACAAAACGCTCAAAAGCAATAACAAAAGTCAGACTTGGAAAGGGCAAACTTAGAAGGTCTTCAAGATTCAGTTCTCATCATAAACACAGTCCAAAGAATAAGGTATAAAGGCAGTCCATGATCCAAGTACACAAATTAGACAACGTGACAGCGATTTCCACAAATGGTAGAAGTAGAGTACAAAGAGTTGGGCAGACACAGTACCGTGACCAAGTGAGATGTTAACGAAGGCAGTTCACAGAAAGAGTCCTAAAGTCCCGACAGTCCAGATCAACCAAAGTACAATTCCCAAGCGAGGACAAAGGCACAGAGGCTCCCGCAGACATAAGCACATGCATGAACAGTGACAAACAATTCTCAGCCCCTTTTAAAGATGGCAGTCACTTCTTCTGGGCTGAGCGTGTCACTCGTTGACTCGTCTGCGCCCTCCGCTGTTCCGGAGGACGTGTGCGTGGAGGGGTTGTGACAATTCGTCTTGTTTTCATGCTGTGTTGTAACTGATCTTCCCCTCCAGTTGTTCACTTGATTTAGTAATAGTAAATAGCTTGTAGAAATAGTATACAGTAATAGTAGATATCCATTTTTTTTATATCGCGCATAGTTAATGAGCTATTTTGCATATTTTGACTAATTAGCAGAAATAAAGGATATGGATTGTCCCACTTATGTTTGGGTGACATTTTATGATTAGTTAAAGAATATTCTATCTCTTTCAGGTGTAAAGTTATCTGCAGTGTAAATTCTGGTCATGGTTATATTAGTAAATTTACATAAATAATGCCAATAACAAAAATGCCAATGCAGACTCTAGTAAGCACAAGCAAGCTCTTGCAACCCATTTTTTCAGTGCTCAAATGTTCAATGTCCTCCGGCAGATCTTTCATCGGATAAGCTTCCTTATCCTTCACTTTCCTTCACTTTCCTTTCGATCAATTTCAGAAAGTCCTCAGTAACATTATGGGCTCTAATATGATGATCAAAAGCGCAGCGCAAAGTGTGTTGTTATTACGACGCAAAGCTTATTCCGATTGTACACTCGATTTTATCGCCATGTTTTTCGCCATGCGCGTCTCTTTTATTGAACAATGCGCTCAGAGGTGTGGCAATTAACGACCTAAGGTGTGGCCTGGCGCAAGATCTAAAAATCGCTATCGTACACTATCTAAAAAGCATTGCACCACTGACCAAGAAAAAACTGGTCTTTAGCAAGGTGCATATGGAGCACAGCTGAAGACGCACGTCACGAGATGTAAGCATCAACTCTTCTGCAGGATAAATGTCCTTAAGTTTTTTATTCAGTCATTCAAACATTATTGGGGTACATTTTTTCAGGCTATGTTTTCGATGGTAACCCATTGTCAGTCATTAGTGAAAGTAATTAACTGTGTATTACTGTTTTGTCTTTGATTATGACACCACAGTGAAGTTAGTTTCACTTTGCCAATGAGTTCAAATAATAGACGAGTGCAGATGCAAGTAGGCTATTTTGTTTGAATGGTCGCCAGTGACCATGCATTTTTGATCGCCAAAATATAGCCCAATATTTCAATTTTTCCTTTTCTTCTCTGTCCAGTGGAGTCTCTAAGTGGCTGTAAGGGAAGGCAAAAGACAGGTAGCAGCTTCTATGGTAGTATACATTCACAGCAAACATATCAAATGATTGTCCACTCAGATCTTAACGATCTGAAACACAAGTATCAAACGCAAAACGCAAGTAGCTTTGTGGGCGGATCTCAAGCACTGTTGCTATTATACAAGCATGTGCCCTTAACCTGTTTAGGAGTACGGTCACAAATATGTGACTAGAATGTTTGCGAACCGAGAGTTCCACATTATGATGTGACAATTACACTCAGAGATTTTCCCCATAGACTGAATTGAGAACACTGAAATTATAGATCGTTTGCATAGAATTCTAGAAGGAAACAGGAAAATAATTCACTCCTCAACAGGTTAAAATCTGAAAAACGCGCCACTGACTTTAGACTAGGTTTTTTCTGGTCTGTGGCGGAATTGTTTTATGAAACTGCAAAATAGCACCAGGGAACGTTTGCGCCGGAACCACCCTCGGGAGCGCAAGTTCATTCCCTAACTGATGTGCGTCTGTGGAGGGAAAATTCCGCTGCATTCTGCTCAAATGCAAAATAGGAATGATACAAGCGCCAGTGTACAAAGTCAATTGTGCTTGAGTGCAAGATAGGTACATTTTGTAGAGTCATTTTGGTTATGTAGCTTTTTGAAAGACCTTTCTTCAGAGCATCGGCCTCGGCTACAATCTGCATATGGATTTGTATCTGCATTTGTCCTGTTGATGCAGATGAAACATATGATGGTTTCTTCACCACTCGTTCAGAGACTCTCTTCTTTTTGTCTTGTTTGTCATCTTCATATACTTCTTCTGGTGTATCCACACCTGTGACAGCCTTTTTCAACACTCTTTTTGCTTCCTCTCTAAATGTGTCCTGATCAACCTGCAAGTTGAATGAGCATGAACACTTTGTGCGGTTGTGCTCACGAGTCTGTCTTTCACATAAGTAAATTCTTCAGTAGAGCGGCTACAAGGCCAATTTGGCAAGAATCGTGCAAATTATGATACAAGCATGAAACTTGGTAGGTATGTGCTTATGACCAATACAATCAAATCTACCTGATTGGCCACTTGAAATGGTGGCCATTTTCCAAGATGGCCACCAAAAAAGACTCCAGAAATTGATTTATTGCATAGAATTGACCTAGCAAATTATGATACAAGCATGAAATTCGACATGTATGTGCTTAAGACCAATACAATCAAATCTACCTGATTGGCCACTTGAAATGGCGGCCATTTTCCAAGATGGCCGCCAAAAAAGACCCCAGAAATTGATTTATTGCATAGAATTGACCTAGCAAATTATGATACAAGCACGAAACTCAACATGTATGTGCTCAAGAGCAATACAATGAAATCTACCTGATTGGCCACTTGAAATGGTGGCCATTTTCCAAGATGGCTGCCAAAAAAGACCCTAGAAATTGATTTATTGCACAGAATTGTCAAAGCAAATTATGATGGACGCATGGATGTGATCAAGACCAATACAATCAAATCCACTTGATTTGCTACTTGAAATGCTGGCCATTTTCCAAGATGGCGTCCAAAAATACCCGAGAAATTTGCAAATTTCAAATGTGCTGTAAATAATTGTTCACTCTCCTTAAATATGTTTCCATAGATGATGAAGTGATACAGATATTAAAAATGTTCCACAATGACAAATAAGCCACTTATGACACACAAATAAAATGGTTATGACATGCTAATAATACAATGACACTAATATGCTAATAAACAAAAGATGCGTGTACACCAGAAACAACCTCAGCTACCAAGTAGCCAAGGTCGTTGAAGAAGCTTTGTCATGAATTCGCTTTTTATAACGGCTCTGGCTTGTCAGCCTGGGACATTCGAAGATAAGAGCATTCCAATTGCTTTTTGCCGAACCGCTCATTACCATCATATTAGCTGACTTTTAATGGCTAAATCGCTTAATCGCTCTGGTCACCCAGATTGGTTCGCTCCCGGCGAATTCACTTTGGTCGCTTTATTTGCCGACCCTCCATAGACAAATAATGACTTCCGTCTTTCCGGTCGCATAGGTCGCTTTTGGTTTTACATGCAAAAAACAGCGGTAACAGTTATTAACGACAAATAAGCCCCTCATAACACACTGATAACATGGTGATAACATGCTAATAATGACAATTCTTGGAGGGTGGTGCGTGATGCGATACCATTGTGGTAATAATATGCTAACAACGGTAATTTATGATTTTCTCGATATGGGCGTTTAAAAACACTAATAACGTGCTAATAGTAAACGGTAATACTATGGTAATAATGTGCCGCTCACTATAATTTGTGCTCTCTGCGACTGTCCCCACAATTACCCCAGAGTTAGAGAACAAGGTGACCAGAGTGAATCAATCAGCAGTGGTCCAATGTCGCTAAAGTGGCTAAAATTAATTCCGAATAACCTCAGTGGCTGGTTTAATTCAGATAGTTTTGGTCTAAATATTGTAAGGATATCGAGAGTGATATACAGTACATATACTCAAATGTAAAACGGCATATACAGTGTAATTTGTAGTAGGAGAGTAGGCTACAAAGTAGGGCAGTAAGAACAGACAGGAATATTATATATGAGGCATACTAGCATATAAGTGTTCTGTGTAACCACTCTGAAGGCCTGACTGACCGCAACGTCAAAAAAAAGTTTGGTTTGACTAACTGTAGCAACATTGCCCTTTTCCATGCTTAAGGTGAGGGTGGGTAAAGAAATATTACATCTTACTTGTGACATTGTCAGAATAATCATCTGGGGCCAGACTACAATCACCAGGCCAGATATTGGGAATCCTGCTGAATGGGGCTGGATGAAAGGAGATGATACATGGCAGGTTTGTTGGACAACTTTGCCTCCAATTGAAGCCAGCTGTCAGGAACTCACTAAGTGTTCATGCAAAAAAGGTTGCACCCATAGATGCAAGTGCTTCCGTTTGGGGCTTTTGTGCACAGCACTATGTGGTTGCACATGTGAATAGTAGATGTAGAGCACTGTTACAGTGACTCAATCAATTCCAAAGGGTGAAATGTTGTTGGTGTTTTCTTAAAAACACAATTGAAAAATTGCTCACATTTGCTGTGAAATGGACTGTTATTTTTCCATGCTGAGATACTTACTGCCATATTGTTCTTCTTGGCATCCGAGTTCTTTGCCTTGTTACAGTTACCAAAAAAAAACATGCTCTGTTATCGCCTGCTCTGGTTGTACAGTCGTATTTTAAATAGGCAAGTTGGTGCAAGGCTCTGTCAGTCCTGATACTGTTGCATACGCTCTCTTCTATTGTCCCTCAGTGAGATTTCTAAGATTAAAGGGAAACTTGGCAGGATTTCCCCCTCTGCTGGAGAAATTGCACATTATGCTATTTCAAACTGTGTGAAAAGGTAACGATAAAGCACATGGATTTGTTTACAAGCTAGCGAACTGTTAGCATAAGTTTGGCAGAACTATGTGGATGTTACAAGGTAAGAAACACGATTTAAAACGAGTTTCTTGTTTCTCACTTCTCTTTCCGGGACGGTAGTCTCAATGTTGCAAGGTTGGTTTTCCGCCTGGGGACGCTAGGCGCAGCGGGGAAAGTCACCATTTTCACCGGAACAGGTCATTTAACCATCCAAATGATTTCTAAACGGGTTTATTAAGTTGAAATAGTTGCCAAGTTCCCCTTTAATTTAGCCCTTCCAGGGTTTGTAGTCTTTGTACATAGTTCATTTGTGAAACACTGAATCTCAGTTATGTGCCATTTTGCTTGATTTTTGCTTGATTGAATTTCCAATGACTTCATCATAGAAGGAAACAGAAATGTAGTGAATGTTAAAGCAACACCAAAGAACTGTCGCACGCACGCTATTTGTTTATCCAGCAACGGCTTTGCAAATAACGATGTCCATAGACAAGGTAGAATATGATGCATGATTTTATGAAATTACGATGTATTGCGACATCATGCAAGTCAAATAGAGGGCCGTGAAGCGAATGCAGAAGTGCCGTTCACCCTGT
Organism: Alosa sapidissima; assembly: GCF_018492685.1. NCBI lineage: Eukaryota > Metazoa > Chordata > Actinopteri > Clupeiformes > Clupeidae > Alosa > Alosa sapidissima. The sequence continues at coordinate 30,792,434 of NC_055972.1, read as the reverse complement.
TAAGAGTTGATGAACCACGGAAACAATTTTGGAAACATTATTTTAAGGTGCAAAAAACTCTTTGGTGTTGCTTTAACATTGATTTGGGCCACATCTGCTAAATTAATTGCAATTAATGAAGTTCTAGTGTCTTATTTGGTGGCCATCTTTAAAAATGGCTGCCATATTACATTTTCAAGTTGCAAATGAGGTGGATTTGATTATATTGCTCTTTAGCACAAACACACAAAATTACATACTTGTATCATAATTTTCTTGCTCACTTCTGGGCTAAATTGGCGGCCATATTGTAAAATGGCTTCCATTTCAAGTGGCGAGTCAGGTAGATTTGATTGTATTGTTTTTTTAGCACATTCATGCCAAAATTCATGCTTGTATAATAACTTGCTTGATCAATTCTGTGCAACAAATCCATTTCTATGGTATTTTTTGGTGGCCATCTTGGAAAATGGCCGTCATTTAAACTGGAAAATCAGTTAGAATGTATTGTGTTGGTCTTAAGCACATACCTGCCAAATTTCATGGCTGCATCATAATTTCCTTGGTCAATTCTGTACAACAAATCAATTTTTAGAGTTTTTCATTAAAAATGGCAAATCAGGCAGATTTTATTGTATTGGTCTTGAGCACATACATGCCTAATTTCATGCTTGTATCATAATATCTTTGGTCAATTCTGAGCAATAAATCAATTTCTGGGGTCTTTTTTGAAGGCCATCTTGGAAAATGGCCACCATTTCAAGTGGCCAATCAGGTAGATTTGATTGTATTGGTCTTGAGCACATACCTGCCGAATTCCACGCTTGTATCATAATTTGCACGATTTTTCCTGTAGCCGCACTACTATAAGGCTCATTACCAGAATGTACTTGCACCTTGACCCACAGAGATGCTTTGTCTTCAATTGTGCTCAAACCAGACGCAGCAATACTTTGCTTCTTATCTCTCTCACCTATGACTTTTGAACAAAGCAAGCTCCTGCTGTCTTCTGTGGAATGAGAGACTAAAAATGGCTGGACTGCCATTACCAATGAACAGTTATCTACAAAAAAGTATTAAAATCCTAATTAATCTATTGTTAATGTTGAAAATATGACCAAAAACCTTTCAATTGTCATAAGATTTCTTTGACATGTAAACCATTGCCTCCTACTATGCAAACGTTACGTTAGCTGGACATACCAGTCTTAATTTGATAGCTAGCAAATTATGCTGATGGCAATACTGGTTGAAAGGTACATGCAAATTAGCTCTCACAAAATAATGCACAGAGTGTATATTTACACTAATTAAGTAAAAACATCCATAATTGCTTTGCCATGATGTTCTTGTAAAGGTGAAGTTGTACATGAACGAAAAAGGTAAAACATGACCTAATTTACATAATGTAACTGCAATATCCTAGCCTGACGAGCCAGACCCACATTAAAATGTAGGGTCTGGACACTCACCGTTCGCAGTGCTCAGTCCGAGGGGTGGGATAATCAGTTGTCTTTCAAATTCCCTCTGCACGCAATAGGACAGTGGCAGCGCTATGAGTCCCATGCGTTTCCCACCAGCGGAGCTAGTTGGCTAGTTCAAACATTTGCCAACTTAATAAAAGCTTAACTCCTGTCACACTGTTCGCCAGCAGCAACATCCATCTTATTTGTTTTCAAGTAGCAGGGAATTCAAGCCAAACCGTTGCAACTCTGCCATCAATCATTATGTTAAGCCCACCTAACGACTCTATACACGATTTCATTGGCCTGATTAAGTTTCGATTTCTGGAGCTCACAAGTCAACGGAGAGTTGCTAGACTAGCCCTGGCAGCAAATGTAATTCGCTGCCGCTAGGGGCGCGTCTAGATTTCTAGGCCAGCAATATCCTATCTAAAAACATACTTTTGTATGATCATTTGTTACCTTTGATACAATTTGAATATTATTTGGGCCTAAAGCCATTAATCTATCTACTTAAAGCCATATTATCAACACATTTCTTTATTATGCATTTATATTCGCTAAGGTATTGCAATATGCAGGGCAGCTGATATATTTTTGCTATTTTTTGTTTGTTTGCTTTCCCCTTTCACAGTGTCGGGCAGCGTCAGCTCCTCTGCCTGGCCAGGGCTCTGCTTAGGAAGTCCCGCATCCTGATCCTGGATGAGGCCACAGCTGCCGTGGACCTGGAGACAGATGACCTGATTCAGACCACCATCCGCAAGGAGTTTGCGGACTGCACAGTGCTCACCATCGCTCACCGGCTCAATACCATCCTGGACAGCTCACGGTAAGCAAACATAGCCTTTGTTTTTTTGTTTTTTAAAGAAAAAAAAATCCTGTAAGAGAGGTATGTGACGAAGAGATGAGACTCAATCAGGTAGTCTTAAAAAGAAAGCTTTCAAAGCTGCCGCATTAATAGCCAGTATGGTGGAAATGAATATAGATGAAAGCCAAGTAGCCACAGGTGTGCGAGATCTGAGTGTGCTCCCACTTTGTGAACTCCCATGCCCTGTCTTTTTCACTAAAAAGGTAAGGGGAGGAGACTGTGTACCAGGCATATATACACAGTAGGTGCCCATATGGGCTATGGCTTTGTTGCCTTAAAAATACAGATTATTCCCATGAGTGGACTGGTCTGAAAGGGTGGCTTTTGTTCCTCAGATCTGGAGAGAGCTCTGGAGAGAGCTTCCCTTCTAAAGAGTTAAAACAAAGTTATATTCCATTGCATGTTTCACTGAATGTTATTCTGAAACTGGATTTATCGCTATTTGATTTCTGCACATCACCAGGCTTTTATGGAGCAGTGTTATGATGTTCAACCACGTCATTTACAAACAGGGCTGTTGTGCAAGACAAATTCGCTGTTGATTACGGAGGGAAGGGGGGTCTGAGGGAGGGCATAAATACCAATACTCACACAAAATTATGAAAAATCAGCTGTCAATACAAGTTGTCAAAAAAAAATCCATATTTAGACAGATCATTCAGTAGCTGGCTGTGGTCATTGATTTTGCATGGAAGTTTTTTATTATTATCTTTCTATCTGGGAAAGTGAAAGGGGACAAAATATCTTCTCACATCTGAGGTGTTTGTGTCCCTATTCATTCTAGAGTGATGGTGTTGGATGCTGGCAAGATAGTGGAGTTTGATTCACCTAGTGCATTGTTCCAGAAGCAGGGGCACTTCTTCTCTATGGCAAAGGATGCTGGAATCACCTCTGTTGACTATACTGCACTGTAAGTGTGAGGTCATGGAGGACCTGTGCTTCCACACATTGCAGTACTTCATATCGCTGTATGTTTTTTGTTTGTTTGTCTTCTACATTTGTACCACTGACATTTCAGTTTTTAAAATGATTTATACATGTCACATATTTAAATTGTCCATTAAGTATAAGGCTGATGTGATATATTGTCCAGTGTTTTGTACAGTTTAGCCAGAGGAGCCATTAGAAAATCTCTTACTTTTGTAATTTTATTTTATATGTAAATAAACATGTTGTCCATGATTGGAGAAAACAATGGGTTTCCTGTTTCATCTATCCAGTAATAAATCATATTGTCAGCTAATTTTAGTTGAACACTAGGTTGGGAATTTCAGATCATTAAAAACAATAACACACAGAGACTAGATTCTTTTAAATACACATTCTCAAAGAAAACATTTTACTTGTTCTTGGTTTAGTGTTGCAATTTTGCAGTCCATATTGTTATTTAAAGCAACACCAAAGAGTTTTTTTATACCTTAAAATAATGTTTCCAAAATCGTTTCAGTGGTTCATCAACTCGTAACAGGGTGAACGGCAATTCTGCATTCGCTTAGTGGCCCTCTATCGGCTATAACCGCACTATGTAAGTTTGCCAGATCGGGTAGCGGATCTGTAGTTCGATGGAATGAGACATAAGAAACTACAAATTTGACTTGCATCTGATGTCGCAATATATCGTACTTTTATAAGTCATGCAAAATATTCTACCTTGTCTGTGGACATTTGTTATTTGCAAAGCCGGTGCTGGATAAACAAATAGCGTGCGTGCGACAGAGGGAAAGTTCTTTGGTGTTGCTTTAATATAGCATTCCCATGGAATTTCCCATATGAACTAAGTGTTTTCAATCTCGAGATGTTTATATGTTGTAAATCTCAAATTTTCACCCTAACTCAGTAAGCTTGTGACAGTGCCATCACTACGGTTGAGTATGCACTCTGACTGCTACACCAATGAGCCAGCGGCAGGCTTTTTGCCGTTGCGGTCAAGCTGCATGTTTAGTACCCAGGAGACCAAGCGGTTTTCTCCCATCGCTACTATTGGTTTGTCTCCTCTTCCCCTACACACAGCGAGAGAGAGAGAGAGCAGTGTGTGTGTGTGTGTCTGTGTGAGTGAGAGAGAGAGTCAGTGAGTGAATATTTTACATGAGAAAGGAAGGGGTCATCACTTCAACTGAATGCATTCTTTTCTATGATGCTCATAAAAATGCATTGAAAATCATTGTCATGGAGCTACATTTCTCATCAAGTGTACCTTGAACCAACAGAAAAATCTTTTTTTTTTTTTACAAAAAAGGCACTGTGGCTCATACTGTAAGTGCATTACAGTTTTTGACCATGTGATCACAGGAACCTGTATTTCCATGTGTTTTTAGGAATAGTGTAAAAATGAGTAACCAACAACTAAAAAATAGTATGTTAATAAAAACTAGAAAAACCACAAAGCGGTATAAAATATGACCGCCGCTCAGTCCTGCACATTCTCTCTGCAAAAATAAATCACGCTTGTCAATTTGTCTCCATCTCCTACTCCATCCCCTACTTTGCAACTTTTGTGTTTGTAAATGAGTGTGTGCGTGCGTGCGTTTGCTTTTGTGTATATATGTGCTTCTCTGTGTGTGAGTTTTTGCTTGTGAGTGTGTGTGTGGAGGTAAAAGGGTGTCTGTGTGTGTGTGTGCGCGTGCGCATGCCTGCATGTGTGTTTTTTCTATGCGTGCGTGTATGTGTTTGTGTTTACATGTGTGTGCGTGCGTGTGCTTGTGTGCGTGCCTGTGTGTCTCTGCATGCGTGAGAGTCTGTGTGTATGCCTGCATGTCTACTGTGTGTGTTTGTGTGCTTGCATGCATGCGTGTGTGTGTGTGTGTGTCTGTGTATGTGTCTGTGCTTGTGTGTGTGTGTGTGTGTGTGTGTGTGTGTGTGTGCGTTTATGTGTGTGTGTGTGCGTGCGTGCGTGTGCACGTTTATGTGTGTGTGTGTGTGTGTGTGCGTTTATGTGTGTGTGTGTGTGTGTGTGTGTGCGCGTTTATGTGTGTGTGTGTGTGTGTGTGCGTTTATGTGTGTGTGTTTATATGTGTGTGTGTGTGTGTGTAAGCATAGTGTACAGTCACTAATTGTACACATATGTAAGGGATAATATATTGTCCGCCGGTAATTATCGGAAAATAAGTCCTGACAGGGCGAACAGAACCCCAACGCGCAGCGGAGAGGTTTTTCTTCGACTTATTTTCCGATAATTACCGGCGGACAATACATTATCCCGCTTATTATAGGGCTAGTTGCCAAAATGAGAAAAGAAACTTAACACAATGCATCTTTAAAATGGTTTTGCTACCGTTTCGTGGTTTCCGCTGACAAAATAAATAGTTCGCCACACAGACAGAACATGACAGTTTTAGGTGTTGAGTGGCAACAGGGCTGGACTGGGACTAAAAAATGGCCCGGGCATTTTTGGCCACGGCGGCCCACCATGATTATTTATACGATATGCTGAGGCACACGACATACCAGAGGATATATGCGCACATTTATCATCCATTTCGGGAAAGCAATGTTTCACTAATATTACAGTACATGATAATAACTGTAAGCTGTAACACCTGCAAACTATAACTTTATGGCAAGCTAAAATAACACTGTAAGTTGGACACAGAGTCTACTCATAGCATTATTTGAAAACAAAGGCTATTAAAACATACACACACACTAGGGTGACCATCTCCAAACCAGCAAGGACGAGGTTGTGCACAAAACTCTATAGGCTACTATTAGGGGCAGCCGTGGCCCACTGGTTAGCACTCTGGACTTGCCGGAGGGTTGCCGGTTCGAGCACCGACCAGTGGGCCGCGGCTGAAGTGCCCTTGAGCAAGGCACCTAACCCCTCACTGCTCCCCGAGCGCCGCCGTTGAAGCAGGCAGCTCACTGCGCCGGGATTAGTGTGTGCTTCACCTCACTGTGTGTTCACTGTGTGCTGTTTGTGTTTCACTAATTCAACGATTGGGTTAAAAGCAGAGACCAAATTTCCCTCACGTTATCAAAAAAGTATATATATTTATACTTATTATTATGCATGTTTGAAGTCTGACTGAATAAAATGAGTCCTGTAATTATTTACACGCTTTTAGCCTACAATCTCCCCAGATACTATTAAGTGAAGATACATACATCCCAAAACATTTTCATTGTTACGGGCTATCATAATTATGACCGCCGCTAGCGAAGCGGTCATATAGGGATTGTCAAATGTCATTGTTTTTTTGTTTTGTTTTTTTCCCCGTCATCTACTTCCTGAATTTTTGGTCAACGATACCCGGGACACTGAACCACCAGGGCACATGAAATTTGGTGGGTATATAGCTCCATTAGACTTTTACGGAAAAATTTTGTTTCGTCCCCGGGGGCCACTCCCCCTCCGTGCTGGGCCCCCCGAACCGCAAAAAAAGCAGTTTTTCCTAAATAACTACCTGAACCGTGGCACTGAGGATGAAGAATCTTTTATGTTATGTTGGTCTCAAGGGCCCACATCAACCTGGCCCATAATCACTAATTTGTGATTTGCACCCCCCCCCGGTAAAAATGAAAATGCAATATTATTCTGCTTTAATCGCTCCCTATCTTCAGTTAGGATGTTCAGAACTGCACCAAATTGTATGTGTATGATTGACCTGGCATTCTCTGGGGGTATGCCAAGTTTCGTAGAATTTCATCCATGGGGGGGGGTCTAAAAAAAATTAGGTTATGTGTACATTTAGTGACTGTACACTCATTGGCCTGTAGATGGCGGTGCACACATATACACATGCACGCACACACACACACAGGCACCCAGATACTATCGGTATTAGAACGGCCAATACATAATTACAAATTCAGTAGGATTAAAAGAAAGCCAAAAATATTCATCATCATCATCATGGCTGCATTTCCAGTATTGGCGATAAGTAGTCGTTTGTCCACTAGATGGCGCATCGTTGCAGTGAGACGTAATTTTGTTGGAAGTTAAAAGTGGGTTGGAAAAACAATGGACGCTTCCTACAAGTACTGTAGTTTATCGCAGAGAACGTCTAATAAGGATAGGATGATGTTCACATGAAATGTAATTCCCATTTCTTCTTGAAGCCTAAATAAATCTGAGGATGTTTATTGGACATGCTTGGTTTTTACTGCAGGTAAGTTAATCTTATAATATCATTAAGGACCTAGGTAATGTTACCATTAGCGTTGGTTGAGTGATGGAGGCCAATTTGACTGATTGCATTTGTAGAAAACTATAAATGCGGTTATACCAAGCAAATTGATAGCAGCACTGTAATTGTATCTTTCGACTGTCATTTGTTGCACGTGCTACAAAAATCATTCTGTGCAATGGAAGATTTACCAACCTTACACCGGTCTGATACAGTTTTGCCTATACATGCGTGAGACTGAGACGCCTGTTTATTTTGTTTTAAGTGGGTGCAGGGTGTGAGAGGGGAATCGATGAGCTTTGATTCCAGCTTGGTAGTTGTAGTCTGTGAAATTAAAAAGCACGTGTGTGTTAAGTATCCAAACAATGACACCTTCATTTCATTATGGCTGCTTTAGCAACACACCTTAAGCTACTGTAGTGGGTCCCATTTAGAAGTGGCTACTTCATTCGCGCTTTCCTTGACTCATGGAGCTTTTGCAGATGAATTTTATTACAACTTTTCGCCACGATATGGCAGTTTAAGTCCGCTTGATACTGTAAGGCGTAAGCCATTGGTTTCCAAAGGAGATTTTATTTGTGTCGCCAGCATAGCCTATTGACAATTTATGTTGTAAATAGGCCTACCTTATAAGCCTACCTGTAGCTTAGGGAAGCTAACAGCTTTCTATTAGGATCTAGTTTGTTAGTTACAGTTTTGTCATAACTCCCTGATGCATTTTTGCATTTAGAATAGCCAGAGCGTGGATATCTCAATCGGAAAATTAAACAATATCGGGTGCCTATGGACTAGGCTGGGTGAACCCAGCCTGATCTGCCCGCTATTTATTTTTTGATTTCTTAAAAGATTGAGCTTGGTCTGGTGAAAGCCAGACTAGCCATGGACTTCAGTTACACAATGCAAGGGAACATGAATCACCCTATATTTGCACGAACAATAACGGACAACAGCTCTTCAACTTTGGCCCGTTAAAATGTGTATGAACAGTCTAGCGACGCATTTCATCAAGGCCCATTTGGACATGTCAGTTATTTGCACCACTAGATGTAAAACAGCATTTCGTTTCAGACTACTGTTACTTAATTTGTGCAGTGACAATAAAGTATTACATTAACTAAAGATGACTAAAATCTTATGTAGAAGAAGAAACATTCACAAAAAATCCATCCATCCAAAGATGACCTTTGTTTTTGATAGCTGTTGAAAACGGCATGGAACTGACAGATGTTTTTGTGCATAAATAAATAAATAAATAACATTATGCTGATACCTTTTCCTTTTCCCAAATACAATGTAGCCTACAGGGTGTCCTTTCATCAATCCAGTTGCAATGGATGAACTGTGATGAACTGCCCTACTTGTGATTGTTACTAGAGATTTTAAAGGTTTTATAACAATTACATCTTCTTTGGCTATTCTACAATCTATTCACCTTTTCAGCACGAGTAGGCTACTTTCTGTGCAGCCGCACACACACACTCAGGCATGCTAAACAAGCATATACAAAAGTTTCAAGAGTGGGGGATGGAGTAAAATATGGAGACAAATTGAAGTGTGATTTATTTTCGCTGAACAGATGTACAGGAATGAGCGGCGGTCATATTTTGTAGTCTAGTTCTAGTTTCTGTGTCATTCTCATACTGTATCGTGGAGTTTATTTTCGGAGGAGGAGAGAGACATTATGTTTGATGTGCAGTGTAGTGAAACAGAGGAAGGAGAAGTACAGGTGGATTCGGAGGAGGAGAAAGACGTTACGGAGGAGGAGGAGAGAGACGTTACCCAGCAGGGACAAATTGAGGAAGAGGTCAGAATAGCTACTGTAAATGTTAGCAGAATGAAGAGGGACGTTTCATGCAGGGAGGGCTGTTGTGTGTGTGTGTGTGGAGGGCTGGGTGTCCACCTGCTCCTCCGCTTTCGATTGACATGCATTTGAGCGTTTCTCTGCAACATGCATCAGTAGCAAAGAAGCCATCTGCATTTTACATTGCGCTATTCGATTGTCGTCGACGCGGAGAGGAGAAAAAATAAAATAAGTTATCCACAACAAATCAACGAGTGGTCGGCCTCAGAACGCACTCAACTTTTTGAGATCTGAAGTCAGTCATGACTCATGATTGTTTGAAATTGTTGTCAATCTTGACGCAGTACAACAAGCAAACCTATCACATTTCTGTGCGCATACAGGCAGTTACACGTAGGCTACACACGCACGCACTCAGAAAGACACTGTAGGCCTACATTTATTTGTTACCGTTTCGTCGTGGCTTTTGCTGAGAAACAAATAGTTCGCAATACACACAGAGCTTGAATCAAACTTTCTTTAGAACACAGCTGATCAACTGCCTGCTTTCACTTTTGAACGAAGTTCCATTGCACAAAGTGACCGGACTACTTGCGAAGTGTTATGAAAGACTTAAATCAGAAGCACAAAACCTGTTGCCATTGGCAGCGGTAATTATATGGTTGCAGCATTCTATATATATCTATGGTTGCAGTGGTAATTACGTAGGCCTAAGTGATAATGGACGACACAGTGGGTCTGTTCACAGAAATGAATGCACTGTCCAGGTTGTAAAACGCATAGACATAATATACATAGACGCCGCATTGGCTGGTGGAAACAAGAAATGCGGCCTCCATCTTGGACCGGTCATACTCCTCGTTGCGTTGCAGCAGAAGACACAAGATGACAGCACTGTGCAGCATGTTCCTTCTCAAATCGGCGGACCATACTCGGGGGATTTACTTTTCACAAGTAAGATTTAACATAACCGTACTATTGGTTGTATTTTGTGAATAGAATATTACCAGAGAGCTGAGAAGGAGCAATCTTTGATATTACTGTATGAAAATCGTAGCCATCTAGCTAGGCTATGTTTACTCGGTGTTCACCCGGCTATGAACTGAGACTTGATAAGTCATATTCCATAACACTGACTTAGATTACAACTGACACAAGACGGCTATTGTAGAAATAAATCATACTAGATTTGGCTGGAAAATTTTACACAAGTGGCACAGACTAGCCTATTGGGCAATCGCTAGCTGCTACTTGTAGCATAAGTGTGTTGGTGGTAGCCTCACTATTTCCTGAATAAAGTAACTTTTCAATAGCTCAACTTCTTTATTTATCAAGTAGCTTAGCCAGACAAGCTACACTTTTCTTGTCATGTGAAATTAGCACAATTTAAAGTAGCTTACTATGTAGTGAACTAGCCTACTGCTGTGTTTGTGTTAGGCTACTAATACATTTGACTGGGTGGTAGTTTTGTGTAGTGTTTTATTCATGGCAGAGTAACTAATAGTTTAGCTCACTAAAATTTCGAAGTAGCTTGCCCAACACTGTATTATTCACATGTCATTTACCCTAACAAGAATAAGATGCCTCTCAAATTCCTTTTCATTCATTTATTTATTATTTTGTATCTCTCCAGAACAACTGCCTTGTTCAAGAAGACTGTGAATTAACTGAACGGTCTCCTCACACCCCTGGAACTGAGGAAGGTGCAGCTCTTCATTGCAGTACTGCAGGGCATCTGCTACACTGTGACTGAATGTTTGATTTATGAGCTCCACCTTCATCACCTGCATTCGCCACTCTGTGTCCCATTTTCCCATCGTCTGGTTGACTCAGTCCTCTTTTATGGAGTACCCAGTTTACTATGCCATCTTATTTGCCCACCTGCTGTCTGAAGCACTTTTGTTCTCAGCCAAAGTGTACCCAAGCAATTTTAGCAAGGTGGGAACATACAAAATGACATGCACCAGTTGTCGAAATCATAGAACCAACTGCATCACGGTAACTCTGTCTCACTGAGCCTGTGAAGACACTCCCTGATTCTTTACTGATTGCAATGAACGGGTTGATCTTAGCAGTTTCTAAAATGTTTCTTAATTCCTTTTTATTTAATCTCTTCATTGGGGCTGGAACCTTTCTGTGAACTGTAAATAACAGATGCTGTTGATGAACCCATTGACACTGTACAAGTGACAAGTCACCTTTTTGTCTTGAATTGATGAACTGTTACACTTACTATGCCAAACCAATGTCTGTTTTTTAAGGATCAGAAACAAACCTACAAACTTGCACTTTACAATATTTATGGAACTTGTCTAACAAATGCTGTTGATATTGAACCCAGTTACTCCATTTCCTTTATGCCACACCAATGTCTGTTCATCACTTTATTTTTGATGGCACTGAACTGAAAATGTTAATGGATTTTTGTCTGTAAATTTAACTCATTAAAACTTGTATCAAACCAGTTTTTGTCTATGCTGTCAAACGTGGATTAGTTATGTTCCCAGTTTTTATATTGGATGTCATCACTTTATAATATATCATATCAGAATATTCTATTACTGTTAAGCCCACTATGAATATTAAAATACACACAACCGTGTTTCCTGTATCATACAGCTTTTCTACTGGGAGGTTTACAACTTATTCTGAGTCAATTTACCCAAGTTTGTCACTAAACCACATAGGCCTACTTGGAATACCCCTCAGATGTCTGAATGGCACTGATCTCACTTAAATGTTTATGGAACCTTTCTGTGGACTGTGAATAATGCTGTTGATGGAACTTTTCTGTCAACTGTGAACTATATTTAACTCATTAAACTTGTATCAAACTAGTTTTGTCTATGCTGTCAAACATGGATTGTGTTCCCAGTTTTGATATCGGACGTCAGGTCACTTTATATCATATCAGAATATTCTATTACTGTTAAACCCACTATGAATATTAAAATACGCTAAATCATGTGTCCTGTATCATAGCTACATGTATGACCTTTGCAGCAAAAAAAACCGCGTGAGAATCTGTTCGGTATTCAGTGAGATATGATTAATTAAGTGCGCTGACAGCTCATCTCACCGGCCAAACAGATTACACTGAGTGGAGTGGATGACCGGTCCAAGATGGCGGCTCCAAATCTCGTCAGCGCTAGTAAGGAGTAGCGGTCGATGCGGCGTCTATGTATATTATGTCTATGGTAAAACGGCCCCGACACGAAGCGGAGGGCCGTTTAAACCTCGTAACCACGTTACAGCTCGGATGCAACGTGACAATTCGCCAAACTCGTTATGAAGTTTAAATGAACTAATATACAAGTGTGATACAACCAAAAAAATGGATCTACTTCATAAGTGTGCAAATAACATACGGTTAATGGTCGTTCTAAATTACGTAGGACAATGGGAAATTTAACCAAGCAGTGGAATAAATGAAAGTAACCGTAGAACGTTGGGAAATCCCATTCAAGTCAATGGAGTATTCTACTAGCATTGTGAAGAGCCGTGTAATAAATTACACGACTCATGAGAGTGCTGCAGAAAGTTCCATTAATGTGGTCCCCCATGAACGGAATTCCACAAAACTTGCCATGCATTCAGAAGGTGTCATAATGATCCTACACTTCAAATTCTGTGCAGTTTTGAACCTGTCAGCCAAAGATACTGTAGCCTACCTGCGATTACAACACCTCGTTTTTGCTTTTTCATTTTTTACTAGGTGGCGCTATACATCAAATGAGTGGTTATCACTGTAAATGATCACTCTTACTTACAGTCATATTTTATTGGCATTTTATTGGTCAGTCAATTGCATTAATACACAGGATTAGATGTTATAATCCCACATAAACAAAGTGTGCATTTATCATCCTCACCAAACCATTGACTCAAATTCTTGGGAAATGGGAGCACATCATATGTAGCACCTAACATAAATCTGATCCTACCAGCTTCTATGCCCCATAGATCTTTCCATCTAATCAGTCTTTTTTCCACCCCTTCCCAGTTCATCCACTGCCCTTGTTTTGCCTGCGATACTGCCTTAGTACATCTTACAGTCTCCTGTCTATGCATTTTCTCACAAAGGAGTTGATCAGGTTTTCCAACCTTTCTATCTTTGACAGAGGAACTTCATAAACTGTCAATGGCCACATTAGCCAAGGCAATAAACCAAACTGAAGACACCACAGCTTGAGCTTACCTGGCAGCCCTGACTTGACAATTTTTGCAATACCTTGCCTAGTGTCCTGTCAATTCTTCAACCTGTGACTCATCACTGAGGCTTGCATCATACCACCATCATACCACTGGTTTCTCCAGAACTGTGGAAATCACCTCTTTATTTGAACTTTCAAACTTCTTATCTATTATTCCACTGCTTGGTTGAATTTCCCATTGTCCTACGTAATTTAGAACGACCATTAACCGTATGTTATCTGCACACCTATGAAGTAGATACATTTTTTGGCCGTATCACACTTGTATATTAATTCGCCAAACTCGTTGTGAAGTTTAAATGAACGGTCACGTTGCATCCGAGCTGTAAAATGCAGACGTTCAGAACATTGCAACATTATAGCATATGACAGAGGTGGCTTTTAGCTAGATGGATGACAGCAGGCTAAGTAAAATAGCGATGTTTCAAAGCTAAAGTTCATCAGAATCTTGGGATACGCCCGCTTGACAACGGGAGAGATAGAACTAACAACTGGCCTTTGGCCGTAGCAACCATCCATTTAGAACTAGTAACGGCAGTTTGTCCTGTGAGTTGAGAAATTAGTTGATATGTGTCGGAAGAAATTAGTTCTACAAACAAGACAGTTTTAGCGATTAAAACGTTTAAATTGTAACAGGAAATGAACACAACGCAAGTGGCAACAGTGGAATAAGCGGGATAATGGACTCCACGGTGGTCTGTTCACAGAAGTTAATGCACTACGAGGTTTAAACTGCCCTCCGCTTTGCGTCGGGGCCGTTTTACAACCTCGACCGTGCATTAACTTCTGTGAACAGACCAACATTATCCCTTACTTACCTTCCCTTTAACAATTGAGAGACTTCTAGGGCCCTATCATGACATTCTAAAGTGCATCGTCACTCGTCAAAAGTCTATTCAAATTTAGTAGGATGTCCAGTTCACAATGGGAGGGGTTTCGTTATCAAACGTGGAGCGCATGGCGCAACAAGGTGTTCCTATGTTTTTTAATCAGTCATATGGGTGTGTTTGGGGCGTAACATCATTTAAACCAATGAGAATGACATCTGTCATTCCCTTTAACGGCGCAAAGCGCGTTTTGGCATTCAACGGCGGATTTGAAGGAGGATGCTTGCGAGACCGTATGGAATAGTCATTCTTAAACCATGCTTTACTAAAACCTAGCATAGCCTTCACGCATTTGCACTCGTCTATTATTCGTACATATCGTACATTGGCAAAGTGAAACTAATTTCACCAAGGTGTCAGTCAACGAAGACAGTTATATGCAGTTACTTTCACTATTCACTGACAATTGGTTACCGTCGAAAACATAGGCTGGAAAAAGCAACACTTACCCTAATATTGCTCAAATTACTGAATAAAACAACATTTATCCTGCAGAGGAGTTGCTTATATCTCGTGACAGTGCGTCTTCAGCTGTGCTCCATACGTGTCTCTTGCCTCTCCCCTAGTCACTTTTAACAGTCATTACCAATTTGCAAATGATGGTGAATAACTACTCATCATGAGATGTACAGTATTTCGTAATATCTTTATTCTAATTATGTTTCCCATTGTAATCATGCAATTTGTAATGCTTTGCATGGACGTGCGCTGGTGTGCGTTCATGAATGATAGAAGGATGGTGCGTGCACCTAATGCCAATATGACTGTTGACATGCGCTCTTAAAATAGCATATGAACAACTCGCCATTGACTTCTGACCAGGTTTAGGTGGTGTACGATAGCGATTTTCAGACAACGCGCCAGACCCCTCCCTAGGTTGTTAATTGCCACACCCCTGGGCGCAATGTTTAAAAAATAAACGTGCAAAATACCGAATTAAACTTTGTGCGGGTGGAAAACGAGTTTTACGCCATGCGCTGGTGTGCAAAATACAGCCCCTAGACTTACTTGGTTTCACCTTCATTCTGGCCCATTGCAGATTGCTATTTAACTTATCCAGCAACCTGTTGGTGCATGGAACGGTTGACATCAAGGTTGTCATGTCCTCCATGAAAGCCCTAATCAGGGTAGGCAACTTCTCCCCACCCACTACCCATTTTGAGGCCCTAATAATGACCTCCATTGCCATTGTAAAAGCAAGTGGGGAGATGGTCATCCCACCATGATTCCTATCTCGAGTTGTTGCCACCCTGTGGTGTACTCAGCTGTAGTAAAACATAGTTGAATATCCATAAAGTATGCTAGGCATTTAATGCTACCTGGGATTGTGAAATAATCAAAGGCCTCCCACAACAGACTATGCGGCACTGATCCAAAAGCATTAGCCAAATCCAAGAACACAACATGCAGGTCTCTGCTCTCACGCTTTGCTAACTGAATTTGGTGCCAAATCATGCTGGTATGCTCTAAGCACCCAGAGAAGGGATTCCAGCTTTTTGCACCGTGGTATCAATTAGTTTATTCCTTTCAAGGTAACTTGTCAGTCTCCGTGCCACCACACTGAAGAAAACCTTCCCTTCAACATTCAGTAGACTAACTGGCCTAAATTGATTAATCTCCACTGCGTCCTTTTCTTTGGGAATAAATATTCCCCCAGCCCTCCGCCAAGCCTTGGGAATACTCTGCTTTTTCCAAACTATTTTCATGAATTGCCATAGAAATCTTAAAACATCTGGTGCACTCTTATAATTAGGTCCTGGGGCTGAAGAGGCCCTTGCACATTTTATTACTTCTTGCACCTC
Organism: Alosa sapidissima; assembly: GCF_018492685.1. Taxonomy (NCBI): domain Eukaryota; kingdom Metazoa; phylum Chordata; class Actinopteri; order Clupeiformes; family Clupeidae; genus Alosa; species Alosa sapidissima. The sequence continues at coordinate 30,776,297 of NC_055972.1, read as the reverse complement.
TTTCCACCTTGGTGGACTATCGTCGCACTGGCTACTTAATTCACCAATAGGTGGGATAGTACCATCTCTCTGAACCTCTCCCTATCTTCGTGCACTCCCTCTAAATACTCCTCAAGCTTCTGCTTAGGTTCCAAAAGACTACCACTCTTCTGCATTACAAATAAAGACTTAACCAATTTAAATGGGTCTTTATAGAATGCTAGTCGAGCTTGTGATTTCTTCTTATTTTTATCTTATTATTTTCAGCTCTTCTTAGCACTGCCAACCGCTCCCTCACATCTGCCTGTAGACAGTCAATACCTTCCTCATCATCTGTAGCTTTTCCCCACCACTTCTTAAGCTGCCTTCTCTCCTTGATGAGTTTCTCTCCTGCTGGCGCCTAGATTTGACTACCTCATTCTACCTTCTGCTGTGCCTGGCCATGTGACCCCAGGCCTATGACCATTAATCTTCTCCCTCCTTGGTTGACTGGCCTCTCTTTCTGCCTCACTGCTAGAACTTTCCTCAACAACAGGGGTGCTGATGTCCTGCAAACTGTGGGTTTCTTCCTGTCGCTGAAATTTAACCGACTGACTTGATGCACTTCTTAAGTAGCTATCAATGCAGGGACCCTGTGTTCCCTCTACCAAGCACTTCTTTTTCCCTTGATGAATTTTCAGGCCCTTTAGACTTGTATCCTTCTGCCAACCACACACGCACATTTGCAACTTCAGTTTTCTCTGAACTAGTGGCTTCCACAGATATGTTTTCCGCAACCCAGTCTCACAGCTTAACGTGATATCACCACGAAAGTAAATCTGTTCAGGGGTGCTGCCATCACGATTTCGGGCCCTTTTTTCGTGATAGGACAACACTTTCCCTACCCTATTCATTTTAATGCGCGAGGTATAAAGCCGCCGCTGTGAGCGCTAACTGGTGACTGGGGGACAGAAGGGGAGACATTTGCGCGTCAGGTTTTAAAATATTTTTTCACTGTCGTCTCCTCAAGTTCATGTGAAGTGGCAGTGTATTAAAATAGTTGAAATCATGCAGTGGTTTTAAAAGCAATTGGTCTGTTCTAAGTCATTTCTGTAGGCCTACATGCCAGCTCACGTGTGAACGTGTCTTAGTTTTCTTCTTTTGAATGAACACTTTATTCTGAAAATATGTTGTAGTCTGACAAGAAGTAGATAACAGTTGAGAATATAAAAATATAATTTATTTTACATGTATTTCAAGGAGAACAGTTTGAGAGCACATGCAACATTTAGTAAGCCTTCCCCACAGTTAGCTACATCAACCACAGCTTCTAATCATCCAATTTGAGACAGAGCAGGGGGGTTACAACCAAGAAAAAGGACTCAACAACCAAACAAAAGATCAAATACACTCAGGGCCTCAACAGGTGCCAAACAAAGGATTCAAACTCAAGCAAACGGGCCACAACATAAACCCCGCTCCACCTCCCAACAGCCACATACATGCAATAGACGCTGGGTTAGACAAAGACACTTAGGGAATGGTTTGACAAACAAAACAAATATAAACCTGCTAACCAGCGTAGTAGTTCACGCAACTCACACAAGCTGATCTATCGATCAGCAATTACCACCACTGCTGGCTAGCAGAAAGAAGAAAAAAAAACACAAGCATATGTATACACAATCACATATAACCAAAAGAAAAGACAAAAGAACACAAGAGAAACAGTGATTGCCACAACAAAGCCTCTACGCTGCAATCCTCCCAGAAGCAATGGCCAAAGATCCCTCGTAGTCTCTACAACAGACAAAAGTAGCATCAGCAACATATCCTCTAAAAAGTTAACATGCAGAAACTAAACTGAAGAAATTTCAATTACCTGTAGACGCTGAAATTACTCACTTACAAACCACCGGACAAAGTACATCTGCTTACATCTGTTACAAGATAAAACAGTTCACAACTTCTCCACAAACAGAGAACAAAAGAGGCCTAGTAACATACCTCCAGGCAAGGAGAAAACCAGCAACCTCCTTGGGCTGGTTGCATGCTTGGTCTGAGGATCAGCAGCACACAGGTGCTGACAATCAGTGGCACTCATCATTCCCTCCCTTCCCCCCTTATATAGGGAAGAGCCATCTTAAGGAGGGCATACACCCCTCTAGTCACCATCATTAGTGACCCAAGTGCCACAATGTGATACATTTCCCGCTAGACGCTAGAAATGTAATAATAAAAGGTTGATTCCTTATCGTTTGTTTGCAATAAACTCGTCAGTTTTAGGCCGAGCAGCCTGAATCGTGATCGCATCACGCTTTGGCCAGATCACAAGCGATTTGTCTTAGTTGTCTTCTTTTGTATTCATGAACATTTTATTCTGAAAATGTAATGCACATTTCCCGGTAGAACTATAATAATAAAATGTTGATTCTTTGTCGTTTGTTTGCAATAGGCCTACGATCGTCAGTTTAAGGCCGAGCAGCCGTGAATCGTAATCGCAACACGCTTTGGCCAGATCACAACGTCTCGGTTGTCTTCTTTTGTATGGATGAAGTCTTTATTCTGAAAATATAATACACATTTCTTGCTAGAAATATAATAATAAAAGGTTGATTTCTTGTCGTTTGTTTGCAAAGCTGGTCAGATTAAAGTTGAAGGTTTTTCTTTCAGGACAACACTTTATACCCGCTACGAGCGCAACTGGTGAGTGATGGACAGAAGGTTTTTAAAAGTTTTTTTTTTTTTCAACGTCTTCGCCTCAAGTTCATGCGAAGTGGAAGTTAATGAATTAACGCTCCCCGCTAGAAGGAGCTCTATAATTGGCTAATAATAAATCAATATTTATTGTAGGCTACGGTGCGGAGAGTGCCAAGGCACAATGTTTCATTGCGGTGGTATTCTGTACTAATATGCATGACAAATACACCTGAGCTGAAATGAACACATTAGGCCACCCGTCAGAACTATAGGCTAATGAGGGTTGACAGGTCGAAAAGCCTGGCGAGTGTCTTCAACACCCAGGATGTTACGGTGTTTTTCGTGATCCTATAACGTGTGGTTCAGCCATGACAAATTGCTTCTACTTCTATTGTATGTTTGAGTGGATGCATATAATATTAGGCTATGCCTATTTCCCGCTAGAAGTGTAAAAATACCGGCTAATTTATTCATCGTTTTGAGATGGGCATGTCATTCGTGACCCGCCACCTGCTTGTCTGTTTCAAAGTGTGCTGCAAGGCTTGCTTTCTGTTCACTCTTGTATGAATGAATATGCAATGATGTGGAAATGCAGTATATATAATTTAAAAAAATGGACCATCCCCGTTGTTTAGGTTCGCCAAGCTGAAGAGCTTATCCATGGAAAACACCTGCAATAGGCTACCCAAGTTGCCACCAGTGGCGTCATGCCCATTGAAGTTAAGGGGGCACGTGCCCCCTCGGATTTTTCGTCCCTGATCATTTTTTTGATCATAACTTTGTTCCTATTATGCTCCATAATAAGCCAGAGCCTATAACGACTCAAATGTATTCTTCTAGATGTGTAATAAACCGTAGCAAAATAGCTGAAGACCAGTCAACAGCCCTTTTCCTAAAATTGGTGTCTGTGTATGTTCCCATAACAACTCACACGTGCATTGAGCTCGCAATGTTTTGCTTGTGTTGAACTGTTACAGTTAACTTTAGGCTACAGTTTGAACAGTTTAACTTTTACAGTTACAGTTTAAACAGATACAGTCAATGGTGTTGAAGTGGTAAGTAGTCTAGCTAAGCAATAAAAAGTAGTGGAATTATTTGTAGTTGACCAGGAAATTTTGACTTGATGATCAAATAGTTAGAACTATGGATTTGATGTTGGCCGCGAATTCAGAGCATTACGTTAACGTTAGCCTACATGGTGTCAGTATAACGTAGCCTAGGCTACTCTTACAAATATTACAAATATTTGGCAAAGTCTCCTGGTTCAATTGTTTCCCGTTTCATAAACGAGTTAGATTTGCAGTGACTACAAAATCCAACCTAATAACATTAGGCCTACCAAGGCATTGCATTGGATGTTTCTCCACTTGTTCTTGTGGCAGATTTTTTTTGAAGATGTCATGTGTTGCCAGGCAGCAGCCGAGAGATATATGTAGTAAAGTTCATGAACAGTTCATGTGCAGCCAGGTGGCCAGGCAGAAGCTGGGGGAGGATGTCATGCACGTGCGCGAACGTGACACAGGCCTACTGGGGATTATTTAATAATTTTTGTGGCAGCTCAGTGAGCTCATCTACCTATATGATTTATTGAATATACATTGATTGAATGAAAAAGGGTCTGCCGATTTCATAGGGGGCAGACACTGGGCCAGGGTTGGCCATAAGTAAAAAGGAGGTGTTTTTGACCACATACAAAAACTTTCCCCCAAGAGGAAAATCCTCAGAACGTGCGCACCTTCTCCCCAAGGCCTGGGTCGTGGAGTCTCCGCTGCAGAGGACATCCATCATTCGCAACTCCTGCCTGGTGACACTTAGTCTCTGTGCATTTTTCAGAGCTGTACCCAGGAGGACTTGTGAATAAAAGGCCACAAGCGGCCACTTCTCATCTCAGACCGTTCTCCGCTGGTTTTTGTTCAGAGTGCGTTAGAGTTAAAAGTTAGTGATTTTTTCCACGACATTCTCTTCACGTATCTGGCTGCTAATCCATGTAATGAAAAGGGATAGGCTACGCGCTCAAAAGGAGGCTTAAAGTTGTTTTATATAGGATCGCTATGAACGTGATGTAGAGGGCAAGAAAGTATATTATCAGGTCACTTGCTCATGATTTGCAGATAGCAACTTACAAATGAGGTAGCCTACACTGAAAAAAGTGATTTTGACATGTAGTAGCCTAATTTTTTCTTAAATGAAACTGTATTTATATACTCAATTTGTTTGTGTTTTGCAAAAACTCATTTCAGATAAGTAATATCTGCAAGAAAAAAAGGGGTTTGCTTCAGATTTGTTTGTGTTTTACAAAAAACTAATTTCAGTTAAGTAATATCTGCTAGCCTGGGTGTTCCCATGCTGCCTTACGCGCGATTTGATTCACGCTGCTAAGGCAGCCTGGAGACCATGGAGCAAATTTTCGCCTGAGATAGGGAACCAATCACAGAACAGGGGGGAAAGCAAGACGATGATGAGCTATGCACAGACGCATTTGATAGACATCCGTGGCACCCAATAAACGGATCTGGGCATTTTTTTCAAATACAAGAAAATGAACGTTTGGTTCCCAGACCACGTCTCATTGAGAAGTGGTGGCGCTAGCCAGGCTAAATATCTGCAAGAAAAAAAAGGGTTTGCTTCAGAGGCGGTGCTGCGCATGCGTTTATTTGGCTGCCAAAAGATGATTGTCCTCCATTTTGCAAACGGTTCCGTTGGCTTGAAGAGATCTGCACTTGAAATCTTCGCTTTTGAATTTTTAACGGTAAGTGGTATATTATTAAACGTCATTTGACAGTCAGTTTACCATTAGAAATTTGTTGTGTCTTTAATTGCCTTATTTGACACGATAGAGCTGTTTTCTTGAATATTTAAGAAATCGTCTAGCAAGCTAGCTAAAGTTAACTTTACCTAGCAGTTCTACTCCAATATAATGTTAACTTTGCTAACAAGTTCATCTTAAAGTTTACTTTTATTACCTCCTCGACGTAATTGATTGAATAACTTCAAAATGAATATAGACCTTAATGTTAGATCTCAATTTAGGTCGTTGAAACTCAGTGGACCCATTAAAGTTTGTACAATTAACATTAGCTGCTAACTGAATTGGAACACAGATCTTGCCAGAAATATGGTTGACCTTAACGTTAGCTAGCAGCTAACCGAACATGTTATGCAGCAGACCAAACACGTTTTCACCGACCCCTGTGGAGTCAACTGACACTTAACTTGAGCAATGCCGAGTTTGCAAAATACATTTGTTTGGAGACTCAGAATGCAGGCCAAGGTACATGTAAAAAGGAAAGAAATAGGACGCATGTTTTGTGAGTGATTAGGTCAGGTCATAACTCGGACAATGTTGGGCAAAAGCCACATTTACGCTAGGTTTAGAAACGTGTTTATTTATTCTGTGGAGTACTAGCCTGGCGGGGCCATCCTATATCATTGAGATGTATAGTCTGGCATCGAACCATTCACCTCGCTTAATCCAAGGGGCGGGCAGAGAATTGTCTTTCAAACTGCCTAGGCATGCAATAGGCCAGCGCTACGACCATATCCGTATCCGGTCGGCAAAACGGCAAATACATCCTTCTTCGAAAATAATGACTTAAGTGCATTGTGTTGCTCAACTTTCAAAGAAAAGCACAAGTCCAACTCCTCCAAAGTTGACGCCAACGCCGATTCAAACAACCGCTCTTCGTTCGCCATAGCCACCTTCCTTGTTGTTCACAGTCGCAGGACTGTCGTTATCCTGTTAAGCCCGCCTTAAGACTCTCTAACAAAATAGAGCGCTGTGATTGGAGAACATCCACGGTGCTAAGCCAATAGAAATCCCTATGGTTCGATACTAGACGTACAGGCTGAGCAAATTAATTTGCCGCCGCTAGGGTGCGTCTAGATTTCTAGGCTAATGGAGTACCACTATTTTCGTAATAATGTCATTGCCAGCGCTGAATATGCATGGTGGTGGTGGTGGCATTTCTCAAACTCAACAGCAGTGCAAGATCTGGACAGGCTGATGCTACGCACCTGTTAAGCAGATATTGGTTGAACATTTTATTTGTTCCATGGTGTTGAAATTCGAAATGTTTTCCCTCCAAGGGTACAGTCAGACCAACAAGCAGGGCTGTGTAGCTATTGTTTGTAGATTGTAAGATAATGTGTCAAATGTCAATTAAATGAAGTGTCAAAATCGTTTGATTAACTAGTACCATTTGTGTATGTATTAAATAAGTATATTTCATAAATGTATACTTTATATTTATATTATAAATGTGTTTATATCCTCTTTAGTTACAGGTATTGAGAAATGTCCTTGCTTGATGACTGGATCAGGAAATGCCTGTGATGCTTGGGTATTCAGGCAAGCTACAGGTCAAAGATGCGTAACCTTGGATGTCCAGTGACCGCCGTTTTCCAGAAGAAGAAGGTCATAAGTTCCAGAAGAAGGTTTAAAGGACACAAAATGACCAATCATTTGAGGATTTTGCAAGGTGTAAGTTTGTATAACTATTATTGTTTACTTCTCTTATAATAATAATAATAAATATAATAAAAAAATAATTCAGTGGAAATGCATGGATTCCAGTTGCTGCTACTGGAAGAAACTGGAATCCATGCATTTCCACTGAATTATTTTTGGAATCTGATCCCTTATCATACCTGTTCATTCTTACTCGTTGCTCGACTTATCGTGACTAAATTCAAGATGGCTGCAAACGCTAAACTTCGTGAAGGTACTGTCTGTATAAATCGTCTTGTAAGTAAACTACCAGTGCTTTTTCAAAGTTCTCAATGTCTCGTTTTAAATGTCAGGGCCCTCAGAAGTCTACCAATGAAGTGTGGAGATACATTGAGCCTCGTAAATGGGTGTAAAACAGTGATTTATTTGCATGGCTAGCCCGATGCCGAAGCACCACTATTGAAAAAGCTGTTGGTAGCATCGGCTAACTAGCGCCAGATTTTGGAGTGCAGGGGACAAGCCGAGATGGGCTATGAGACATACGTTCACACTCGGTATCATGTTTCAATACACTTTAGGTCAATATCACACCGGAATTCTCCTTTAATTGCAAGAAAATATTAAGTAAATTCAACTAAGCTACTTGAGCATAGGGGTAAAGTGATGCCACCGTTTTGTATGTGTTAGAGCCCTGTCAGCTGAGGTCTGAACATACTGTACTCTGCCCAGGGCCTTGCTGCACAGACCATACAGGCGCCCATTGCAGTAGTCCCAGCGGGAGGTGGTGAATGCATGGAATAGTGTCTGATTCACTTATTTAGAGAGAGATGGCTAGGGTCTTGAGTTGTTTTTGAGGTGGAAGAAGGCAAATTTGGCAATTCTTTTGATGAGCACTGGAATGATAGTTTGGAGTCTAGGGTGACACCTAGATTGCGTACCTCTGGGAATGGCATGATGATACAGCCATCCACATCAAGGTGAAGACCTGCAAAGATCTTTCTGATCTTTCCATATGCTGATGGGGCCGTTGGTGGAGGCTATGCAAAGGTCTTTGAAGATTTAGATGAGGGCAGTCTCGGTGCTGTGGTAGGCTCTGAAACGATTGAAGAGGGTTCAAAGACATCATGGAGGGTCATGTGGTGCAGCCACTGCTTTTTCCATAATTTTAATAAGGAAAGGTAGATTGGAGATAGGGCGGTGGTTATTCATGTTCTTGTTTTTTTTATACATCAACACATTTAAAGTGTGGGTGTCACCACAGCTGTCTTGGAGCTGGTGCACACCACCCCTAAGCCAGATAGGTGTTGATCATAGGTGCCCTTGTAGGCCATAGTGTATGTATACATGCACTTGGTCCCTTGTCTGCAAATTTCCACACTGGTATACAACATTTTGGGGTCTACTTTGATTCTCCCTTAACTTTTAACAATCAAGTTAGCAGTGTGGTGAAAGGCAGCTTCTTTCATCTTGAATATTACAAAATTGAAACCCCTTTTATCCCATAAGGACCTGGACACAGTCATTCATGTTTTTTCTCATCTAGGCTGGATTACTGTAACTCCCTATATTTTGGCCTGTCCCACTCCCCCTTAGCTAGGTTGTAAGTAGTTAAAAATGCAGCAGCCAGACTACGAACAGGTACTAGAAAGCGTGAGCACATTACTCTTTTGTTGTCTCAATTGCGCTGGTACACTGTGAAGTTCTGAATTGACTGTGGTGCTAAATAGTCTAGCACCACAGCATATCTGTGACCTCCTACCACCCCACTCTCTGCCCAGGTCAGTTAGATCTTCCACCCAGCAACTCCTTGCTCTTTTTCCATCTTTTTCCCCTAGCTTTAAATATACCCTAATCCCCTCCCTTCTCACCCACCACCCCCTTTTTTCTTGTATTATTATTATTTTCTTCTTATTTTTTGTATTTATAATTTGTTATTATTGCTGTTATTATTATTGTTATTGTTATCATAGCCTATTGGGATTTTCTATTAGAGCACTTTGGGTCTACACAGCTGCGTTAAATGTGCGATATAAATAAAATTGACTTGACTTGACTTGACATGCCTTTACCAGGGCAGTATGCATTCGGTCCAGTTTGCTACTGGAGGTCTTGGCTTTTGACACAAACTCCATGACCTGGTTGACATTCAGGTGGGAGAAAAAGGAGAGTCAGCACTGCGGTGGGCTGGCTGCAGGGGTTAAAATGGCCTTGTTCTGGCATGCAGTGATAGAGCGGCAGTCCACCTGGTGTAATGCAGGTGGAGATGGAGTGCATGTCTAGTGCAGCTGCTGGTGGATGGTGTCCACTTTTGGCTGAGAAAAGCTGCAGAGCCAAGGCCAGCATCAGCGGGGCAGAGGAGGTGGTTGATAGTTGAGAAGAGAAACTTGTGGTTATTCTGTTGTTTATTGATAAGAGTTGTATGTTGTGGGTATTGTTTTGAGGACTATTGAAAGACATATGCCTACATGTGCTTTACCAGTAAATATCAGTATAGTGGCATTTGCAAGGAAGCCTTACAACCATGCAGAGTTTGGAGAAAGATTATGATGTGCAAGCATGTAGTCGCCACAAAGTGACAGGTAATATGAGGTGCAATGAAAAATATTTTTATTCACATTGACAAGGAAAACATATCAGATATTCATTCAGAGATCCCCTACCCCCTTACAGGATCAGAAATACTTATGTACAGGAGCTGTGGTGCCCCATATGTTCCAGACAAACATATGGGGCACTGTCTGTAGATCATAACATTCAAACCTACCTTCTGCTGAAATTATACTTTGCAGAGATCCCATCAATTTCTGCATCCAGGAGCAGTGTTGGGCCATCTCTTTTACCAGGATGGTCTTCTCCTCCTCCAACCTCATCCTCCGCATTATTGACTGGAAAAGCCGGATTTTGTCTTCAATTCTGGCTAAAAGACATACAACTCCAAGTTACAAGCGTGAAGTATAGCACCAACCAATAATCAGCCTAGAGCCTACTTTTGTACTACAAACCCAAAAACAGGTTGCACTCCCTTACCACTTCCATGAACCTCCCACGGCCACGCGAGACGCTCTCCAGATAGGGACAGCTCAACCTCATTGAGGTTAATTTCCACAGCGGGCTCTTTCGAGTTATATTCTGTTATGTCCCTTAAAAGCAGTTTTTTGCTCTTGCCAATTTTCTGTCTGATCCGGTGACGGAGCTTGCCACTGTCTGAGAAATTAAAAGAATGAGGGCAAGTTGTGACAGCCTGGCCATGACGCACTTCCGCTCAATTATCAATTCCATACAGCGATGATCTATATTTAATCCCAATGAGTTCTACAGTATGCTGACTAATCATCAAATGGGGATTTATGAATGCAGAGAGAGAATGCTATCATTTAAGGCCAGCTATGAGTGAAGAAGTCATTCTATGTTTTTAAAGTGAAGCATCAAGTAATAACAGCAAGTAGTACCCTATGTCCAGACATTCTGTATGAACCTTGTAGAACAAAGCTCTGGTCTATTCCCAGGCCAAAGTTTTACACAACTACACCTAATCATCATAGACATACCATTCTGTCGGTAGAGAGTGAGTTTATTTTGCCTCAAGTTCAGGTAACGCCCCTCTATGGCCTGCTCTAGCTGTGATGTACCCATTCTATCTGTGAATATGAAATATTTATAGTGTTGTGCAGGCAAATTTCACAATGCCACTTCATTGAGAAAATATGAAAGGATTTAGGTGCGATTTTTAAGGGTTAAAACATCTTCATAGCAAGATTATCAGATTCTCCTGTGCATCATTACTATGAATAAATTCATAGTAATGGATTGCTTCTCTCTCAAGGATTGCTTCTCCTCTTCCTGTTTTTCTATCGCCGCCAGAAGCATCTTGCAAGTCTGATAATAGTAACACAACACAATCGCAAAAAGGGTTCCAAAAAAGATAACAACAGCCTGTTAAATGATAGACTCACCTTCACATATCTGGCACACAATGTAAGCCCAGGGTTTTCTTTTTGTTCCATGCTATGGCATGGACCGTCAGCATGTTCACACATACTGTTGAGAGAAAATGTATAAAGCCACAGTTATACAACAATTGCCCAAAAAACCAACAATTGCCCAAAAAAAAAAAAAAAAAAAATTGAGGGTAAGTAACATTACATTACATTACATTACATTTGGCTGACGCTTTTTAACCAAAGCGACTAACAACATGGTAAACAGTAAGTTTTAGAACAATTCTCACAATTTTAGGACAGTTTAAAAAAAACACATTAGAGTACAGTAAGAATAAGTGCGTCGGTGAGTGCTGTATTTTAACAGTTACTTGTCAGTTTAAAACGGCTGGTGAGTGCTAGGATCAGTAAGACTTGTTGTAAGTGTTGCTATGAGAGTAGATGTTCTCTAAAGAGCTGGGTCTTCAGGAGTTTTTTGAACGTGGAAAAGGATGTCCCTGCCCTTGTAGGAACTGGCAGTGTGTTCCACCAACGAGGAACAACAGATGAGAAAAGTTTGGATTGGCTTGAGCGTACCGGTGGTAGAGCTAGACGTCGTTCGTCAGAGGAGCGCAGCGGTCTGGAGGTAGTGTAAGTCTGTATGAGGGCATTCAAGTAGGTGGGAGCAGAACCGGAGACTACTTTGTAGGCAAGCGTTAGAGACTTGAATTTGATGCGGGCCGCCATAGGTAGCCAGTGTAGCTGGATGAGCAGCGGGGTAACATGTGCCCTTTTGGGTTGGTTGTAGACCAGGCGCGCTGCTGCGTTCTGGATCATCTGAAGTGGTTTCACTGCGCAGGCTGGGAGACCTGTCAGGAGGGCATTGCAGTAGTCGAGTCGTGAGATGACTATTGCCTGAACCAGAAGTTGGGTAGCATCTTGAGTCAAGTAAGTCCTGATTTTCCGTATGTTGTAGAGTGCGAAACGGCATGACCGGGCGACTGAGGCAACATGATCTGAGAAGTTTAGTTGGTTGTCGAGAACAACTCCTAGATTTCTTGCAGTCCTGGTCGGTGAAACAGACAGGGAGTCAAATTTGATGTTGATGTCGTGGTGTATGGTAGGTTTAGCTGGGATGACCAGCAGTTCAGTCTTTGAGAGGTTCAGCTGGAGGTGGTGTGCCTTCATCCATGTAGCTATGTCTGAAAGGCAATCCGAGATCCGTGCTGAAACCAGGGGGTCGTCAGGTGGAAAGGACAGATAGAGCTGTGTGTCGTCTGCATAGCAGTGGTATGAGAAGCCGTGCGAACGGATAATCTGTCCCAAGGAGGTGGTGTAGATAGCAAAGAGGAGGGGGCCCAGCACTGAGCCCTGGGGGACCCCTGTGGTGAGATGGTGAGGTGCAGATAGCTGACCAAGCCATGATACATTAAACGAGCGTCCTGTGAGGTAGGATTCAAACCAGGAGAGAGCAGCTCCGGAGATTCCCATGTCAGCGAGTATAGAGAGAAGGATACGGTGATTAACCGTGTCAAAGGCAGCCGATAAGTCAAGCAGAATGAGTACTGATGACCGAGCGGTCGCCCTGGCTTCTTTTAAGGCTTCTGTTACAGACAGCAGAGCCGTTTCGGTAGAGTGGCCGCTTTTGAATCCAGACTGATTTGGATCCAGAAGGTTGTTCTGTGAAAGGAAGTCAGAGACCTGTTTGGAGACTGCTCGTTCAATGCCTTTGGATAGGAAAGGCAGTAGTGAGACAGGGCGGTAGTTCTCGACTTGAGCAGGGTTGAGAGAAGCTTTCTTAAGTAACGGTGTTACCCGGGCCATTTTGAACGCTGTTGGAAATGTGCCGGAGGTTAGCGAGGCATTGATCACATGTGTGATAGCTGGAGCGATGGTCGGGCTGATGGACTGAAGTAGGCTCGTAGGTATAGGGTCCAGCGAGCATGTGGTAGGACGGCTGCATGTCAGGAGTCTGGACACTTCACTCTCGGAGAGAGGCGTGAATGCTGAAAAAGATGTTCCAGCAGTCCCTAGAGGTTGTAGGAGTGCGGTATCTGAGTCAGATGCGTTGAGTGGGCATGTAGAGAATTGACTGCTGATTGCCGCCACTTTGTTTGTAAAAAATGAGGCGAGGGTATCTGCAGTAAGGCTGGATGGAGGAGGAGGCAGCTGAGGGTTGAGTAGCGATTTGAAGGTTGAGAAAAGTTTTCGAGTGTCTGTAGCGCTGTTGATTTTGTCATTGTAGAAAGCAGTCTTAGCAGCAGTGATGCTGGCTGAGAAGGAGGTCAGGAGTGTCTGGTAGTTTTTGAGGTCGTCAGCTAGTTTGGATTTGTGCCATTTCCTCTCCGCGGCTCTGAGTTTGGTGCGCTGCGATCGGAGGGTATCATTTAGCCATGGATGAGAATGTTTGGATCGAGCTGGCCTTGTGGTAAGAGGGCACAGCTCGTCTAGACACGAGGTCAGTGTGGAGCAGAGCGAGTCAGTGGCTTCATTGACCTCCAGAGAGGAGAAGGTGTTGAGTGGAGGTAGACCGGAGGCAACCACAGAGGAGAAGTGCGTTGGAGACAGGTTCCGGATGTTGCGGCGGAACGTGACCATCGGCTGAGGAGCTGGAGGCTGTTCTGTCAGGCTGACGTTGAACTGGATGAAGAAGTGGTCAGAAAGATGGAGAGGCGTCACCGTGAGGGTGTCTGTGCTGCAGTTCCGAGTGAAAATCAAGTCAAGCTCTTTGCCAGCTTTGTGAGTCGGTGGGCTTTGAACCAGTTCGAGGTCAAAGGAGTGGACCAGGGCTAAAAAGTCTGCTGAGCCTGGGGCATCTAAGTGGATGTTCATATCACCGAGAACAAGAAGCGGACAGTCATGCTCAGGGATGGAGGATAGCAGAGTGTCAAGTTCGTCAATAAAGTCGCCTAGTTGGCCTGGAGGGCGGTAGATGACCAGCACGTAGAGTTTTGCTGGGGCGATCACTGTGATGGCATGGAATTCGAATGAGACATATTTGTTTGAAGGCAGTAGCGGGGTGAATTTCCATTTGTTGGAGATCAGCAGGCCCGTCCCGCCTCCTCGTCCAGATGGGCGAGGGGTGTGGGATAGTGTAAGGTTAGTGGAGAGTGCAGCCGGGGTGGCAGTGTTCTCTGGTTTGATCCAAGTCTCAGTGAGAGCAAGGAGTTCCAATGAAAGGTGGTTGGCATAGCCAGCTATGAAGTCCGTTTTGTTGACTGCGGATTGACAGTTCCACAAGCCCATGGAGAAGGAGGTTTCTGTCGGTGAGGACCGTTTAAGTTGCTGGAGGTTAAGGCGATTTCTGGCCCTTTTGGCATGATGCCGTTTTCTGCAATGGCCGGCGATAACAGATATGGTGGAACGGCACATTTTGCCTTTGTCGGTGCCTGTGCTCGGTGAACTTGCACAGGTAAACTTGCTTGTCTTGACCGTGTCCGTCTGAAACGCGGCTGGCTGAAACGAGGGCTGCCGCTTATGCTGCCGCTTCAGCAGCTGCCACTATTTTTATTCTTCTAGGAATTACATGCAGCTGTCCTCCTGTCTCACTAATGATGCATCAGCGTAGACCGCCCTCTGACGTTCGCACAGCTTAGATTGTTCAAAAGGGTGTTAATTACTGTCAACTGAAAGTCCGCTCGCTCACACCGACCGAAACTCACAGTTTCAAGTAGCCTCCTCCCTCAGCTGTTCCCAAACGCCCAGAGTCCAATTCTAACAATTGGAGAGGATTTGGCCAGTAGTAGCCTATGTGTTCTTGCTTTCTCTCTCCCAACTCACTGCAGTTGTTGTCTGATTACCTGAGAGGTGCTCCGATATTATAAGGAGCTAGTCACGTCTGATCCCGCCCTCTGACGTTCGCACAGCTTAGATTGTTCAAAAGGGTGTTAATTACTGTCAACTGAAAGTCCGCTCGCTCACACCGACCGAAACTCACAGTTTCAAGTAGCCTCCTCCCTCAGCTGTTCCCAAACGCCCAGAGTCCAATTCTAACAATTGGAGAGGATTTGGCCAGTAGTAGCCTATGTGTTCTTGCTTTCTCTCTCCCAACTCACTGCACTAACAGTCACCTCCTTTCGTCATGTACTTCGTAGTTAGGGCACAGCGGGAGAGGTAGCTGTTGACTTGCTCTACCTCTTCTCCCACTGTTGCACCAGCTCCTTCTAAGTTCTTTCCACTCCATGTCACCTACATACATCAATGGAACCATACAACACTTCCTTTGACACAAGCTGAAATTAATTAATATTTCTGTACATGCAGACCAGCGGTCTCCAACCATTTTACCTCCTAGACTTACTTTGACAAAATCAATTTGGCCAAGAGCTACTCCACTACTACTATCCATTGGTATTACAGATAGTCCTGGAGATAAATGTTGCATCTCTAACCATGTAACTCACTTACAGTGCAATGCAAACAGTCATCTGAAGTGTGATTTACCTTTATTTTCCATAGATATATTCCATAGTACTTGGTGTTGTGACTTGTCTTATTAAATATGTTTATATTTACTTTGAGTTGTTGAAAAGATACTACTAACCAGGTGGCGAGCTACCTGTTGGAGACCCCAGATATAGACAATATTAAGAAAAGGAAGCGATGAACCTACCTCACACTTGGTGGAGTGTGCTTGTGCATGCATGACACTCAAGAACAGCCTTACAGTGGTAAGAGGTTTCAGGTGTGGGAGGCTGTTGGCAGCTTTATTTAAGTACGGCCAGTATTTGCACACCACATCCATTGCCAGGAATGTGGGTTTGCAGCACATCAATTCCTTATGAAGATACATAGGGTATGCAAATATTTCTCCTGTGGATGAATTGTTATGTATGATTAAATATTTTATTTTAAATGCAATTATAGCCCTTGTATAGTTTTACCACCACAAAAGTAATCAAATATTACTGCTTCATAAATAAAGAACACACTGTCTGCACTGCAGAAAAAAATCAACAGTGATTGATATACGGTAGTTGGATTTCCATAATAGATGAGTTTCTCATTACTGTGGCAGTAAATGTTACCTCTGTACATGTTCAGGGATTTCAAGAGGAAGCCATGTCGACAGACTGCAACCTCCATGATTTCCTCGTCCAATTTAGTGGTCCTCCTTGAGGTCCTCCCTCGCTGCCAAGAAAGAGGAGCGGCCACATGTGCCCTGTCCACGTGTCTATGAAGAATCAGAAAGCAAAATGAGAACAAATTCCAAAAACTGTGTGCAGTCACTTCTCAATGTATTTAATGACACAAACAATGAAAACGTGCCTGTTTCCCCGCTTGCTGTATACCAGCAACAAATTCAGAAACAGATGAGTCCTCCGCCACAAAGACACCCTCAAAATATGGTGGGTCAGCACGAAGAAAAAATATTGTACAGCTTAAGCTGGAAACAGAAAATAAAGTTTATAATGCATGGCAATAGAAACCTACATCTACTGAAGTCACTGCAAGAAAAGCAAGAAATTGAACATTCTACAAAACTCTTATCAACTGTACCTAGTCAGTCCAAATTTCAAAGAGGTCATTGCCATGAGAGAAGTAGGCCAAGCTATTTACATGACTAAGAATTTCCCCAAGGGCAACCTGAACATTTCTACGTAAAGTAGTTATTCGCACGCACACACACACGCACACACACACACACACATAACGTATATCTACATATAAAATATTTTTCAATAGATGGCAAAATCATCTTCCTTTTCGAAGAAACCTGTAGAGTTTCCTATTACCATCCACTGACACAGCAAGCATCTTGGGTGAACAGGCAGGGCAGCTTAAAGGTGTTCCACAGGACAGCTGATCCTCTTCGAAGCGGCAATAGCTGTACTCCAGAAAGCTTCGCTGAAGAGTGTCCCCACACACAGGTCCTGACTGAAAGAGGTATTCAATTAATAGCTTTTCACATGTCTGCAAATGTGAAGACAAATATATGAAATATGGTAAACACATACCCTTCCACCACATCTTGTTCGATGTTCAAGGAGCTTGACAAAAGCCTGTCTAAACAGGGTTGGGGCTATAACTTTAAGCTCCTGGAACGTACTAAAAATATTGAAAGTGTACAATGTGTCGGAGCTGATGGAGGCAGGCCAATATCCACTGGCAAGGATGTCTTTAAATTCAGGAGACCACTGCTGGTTGCAATTTTTGCAAGCAAACAGGGGCTCGTGCAAATCATAACGTCCTTTACAAAACGCTGCACAAAGGATGGCCCACATTATGGGTCTGCAGGAGACACTGCAGATGGAAAGGCCTTGGCTCTTTCCATCTTTGTGCAGCCTTTTGCTGCCTAAGAGTCCAGGAAGTGGAAGATGAAGCCGTGGTCATCCCAGGCACATCCAAAGCCTCCAAGAGTTCCATGTTTCTTTCTGCAAAGACAATATGAATTTAGATCAACAGCATAATGTCATGATTTCTCCAAAACCGTAGACTGATATGCTGGGAAGCCACTTCTTCAAATCTAAGAATAATAATGCTACCCTGTCAGAGCCATTGACAGACATCCCAAGTCTCCCGGAAGTTCCGGGAGTCTCCCGCATATTGATAGCGGCTCCCTGACGCCCGCAAATTAGATAAAATCTCCCGGAATCTAGAGTGAGCGATCAAGAGCGCGCATGCGAGACCGCGTGTGCATCTGAGTGTAGCGCGCACACGAGGGGAGAGAGAGGTGGTGCGTGTGTGTCTGAGTGCATCAAAGACAGAGAGCATCCTGATTGGCCTGTTTCGCTAAATCAACCAATCAGTTTTCAGTGTAGGCGGGCTTTTATGTCTTTTCTCCCGAACTTAATTAATCAGTTCAGTAGAAACAGGAGCGTCATGGTAGAGTCAGTGCCTCAAAAAAAGGAAAATGTAAGACCCATTTCAAAGTGTAGGCTACCCTTGTCTCATAAGAGTAAAACATAATGATGGACCTAGTCTTGCACGCTGCACTGTTTGTAAACAGTGACTTTAGCATTGCCCACAGCGGGTTAAATGATTGCAAAAGACATGTTGAGGTGAGTTTAACAAGTGTCAATTCATGTGCATATTATTCAGGCCTATAGCCTACTAGATGGCTAGTTGCCAAGGCTACATGAAAAGACCAAACTACCAAAATCTACATATTTTATTTTCACAATTTCTATCTATAGGCCTTCCTTATTTGTTGTACTGACATTATTGTATAGGCTAAAGTTTTTTTTTTTTTTTTTTGTGATGCCTCCCTGAAATGACTTTTTGCAAGTTGGGATGTCTGCATTGATGTGATGCGTTTGGATGGACTTCAAGGTTTCCACCTCATAATTGACAATTAGTCCATTCAGGACTCCCCATATGGCCCCTTAGATAGATAGATAGATAGATAGATAGATACTTTATTGATCCCCAGGGGAAATTCAAGGTCTCAGCAGCAGCATACATACAACACAAACACATTATTTAACAGCAGAAAGAGTAATTAAAGTATATAATATAACTGAGGGCTTGTATCTCCACAACATCTTCCTTGACAATTATGGTGCTGGGGGAGATGGGTTTAAAGAAGCCCTCATGGATGGACTCTCTATTGTGCAGGACTAATTGCTGGTGCCCTTGCACATCACAGCTTCCACAAAACCACTGCAGTGGAAGGCAGTCTCTGCATCTAGTAGGGTATCAGAGAGAAAAGAAAACTTGGCTCAATTTTAAGACCGTCATTCATCATATGGCATACATATTTACTGTATGCAAGATCGGTATTCATTGAGCACATTTACAACTACAGATTAACTGGGTGAATTCTCATCAACACTACTAATAGATATCACTGATGGAGAGAGGTGTTGAGGGTCTGACAAGGTTAAGTGAGTTGACGTCAGCATGAACAATTCTGATCCACTCTATTCTAATAATAGCTTTTTACCTTAGAATGGAAAAAAAATTCATCTGGTTCATCTGTTACCACCAGAATACACAAGACAACTGAGTGCCAAGAACAGGCAAGTCTCACATACTAGCCAGTTAAATGGACCAAGGCTACACCACTAACAAACAATAACTACCATGTAGCATTTTCTAAGAAACAACATGGACCAGACATGAATGACTTCCCACCTAATAACAGCAGCCTCGTTGCAATGGCTGCACAAAGGATGGCCCACATTATGGGTCTGCAGGAGACACTGCAGGTGGAAAGTCCTTGGCTCTTTCCATCTTTGTGCAGCCTTTTGCTGCCTAAGAGTCCAGGAAGTGGAAGTGGAAGTGGAAGATGAAGCCGTGGTCATCCCAGGCACATCCAAAGCCTCCAAGAGTTCCATGTTTCTTTCTGCAAAGACAATATGAATTTAGATCAACAGCATAATGTCATGATTTCTCCAAAACCGTAGACTGATATGCTGGGAAGCCACTTATTCAAATCTAAGAATAATAATGCTACCCTGTCAGAGCCATTGATGTGATGCGTTTGGATGGACTTCAAGGTTTCCACCTCATAATTGACAATTAGTCCATTCAGGACTCCCCATATGGCCCCTTAGTGAACCTAGAAATGTTGAGTGCCCTATGACTGATTTGTCATCCATAGGCCTAGTGAATGAAATAATACTTGGCTGCTACTGGTTGTAATTTGCATAATTTGGAATTAATTTATCCATTAATTGTAGTATTGCAGTGTTTGCAGAATTGCAATAAATTATCCATGGAAATGAACAGGATTTGGATGGCATTACAGCATTCGCCCTGAAGTTGTCATACAAATTATGCAAGTTAAGACTGGTCCCATTCTCCATATCACTTTGCTTCCCATGTGTACTGCATCAAGTATTAGTAGTGGGTGGGGGGTGGGGTGGGGGGTTCAAAGGGGCAGATTTCAAAATATCTATATATACATATCTGCACGAATCAGCTGTGGCACACCCAAGCTCATAGACCAAGGTATACAGTAGGTCATCTCCATGATGACACTCAGTCTCACAGATTCTCGCAGTGTGACACACTCCATACAGTTACAGCGGCGGCAACATAGTGCTGTCCAAGCCTAAGAAAGGCAAAGTTCACACAGATTTCAAAGCGAATGGACTTAAAAGTACTTATTTACTTTGCCAACCACAGCAAGCGATAGACCTGTGTGTTTATTGTGCTAAAAATATCGAGTTTTCAAAATTGGCATCAGGATTAATTACGCGTCTCATGGTGATGACAGCGCTCGAGAGAGAAAGGGAAAAGAGAGAGAGATGGATGTATAGGGAGAGATAGAGACAGCGAGTGAGAGATATAGGTAGAGATGTTTTTTATAGGGAGGGAGAGGTGGATGTATAGGGAGAGAGAGAGAAAGTGAACAATTGAGAGAGATACAGGAAGTGAGAGAGAGTGAGTGAGTGAGAGATGTATAATGAGAGAGAGAGTTTGGCTCTTAAAAGTGCCTTTGGTAAAGTTAGCAAAATGCCTTAGTAGAGTTGACAAAATCTGGAAAAGTATCCAACAACAAATCTGCAATAAATAAATAAATAACTGACATTGGTTTCAGCTATCTAACATGATTTAAAAACACAAAAATGCTTTTTTTTGTAATGTTATAAAATCTCTTCATTTGCAGAGACTGTAAGCTGAAACATTTTGATGCGCCTTGACTGGACCTTGATTAGATGGCAGCTTACGAGTGAAAGGAATCTGTAAACTTTTAAGAAAACCAAATGCATTTTGAGTGTGTTTAAATCATGTTTATGTGGCTGACGACAAAGTCAATTTTATAAGGCAAACATGTCTTAGAAGCCAGGGATCCCTTTAAGAAATAGGCCTAAGGCAGCCTAGGTCAAAGTAGCAATTCAACTGTAAATCCAGCACCATGAGATATTTATAAGAAATGAAGGTAACTTAGCCTACTTTAATATCTAAACGTAAGACAGAGTATGTTAGCCTATGCCTGCACTCTATATTTAGTGAGGGCAACTTTCAGGACAGTGATACTAACATAGGCTATGACCATGCAGGTTTTAGCCTTGCATGGGTTAAGGAGAGGCTGGGTTGAAAACGGTTGAAAACAAAGCCTATCATTCACTTTTTTTAAGGTTTTTTTTTAAGACAAGTTAATCAATACTTATCAAACTCTTACACAATTTTATGTCACAAAATCAATAACAAATTTGTCATATTTTAATCAAAATTCAGAGCACCATGTGAAGTCATGGCCTACCTGCTTCGCGAGACGGTGGTCGGTGGCTCAAAGAGAGACACGTGACCAATTAGGCCTAGGGTAGGGTGGGGGTGATCACATCACGAAAAATGGTTGCGGCACATTATCGTTATCAGATCACGATAAAACACCATAGCATCCTGGATGTTGTAAGACTTTAGCCCTATCATGTTTTTCGACCTGTTTCAGCCCTAAGCCCTAAGATTTTACAACGCCACTCGCATGAGGCGAAGACAGTGGAAAAACTCAAAACAAAATTTCTCCCCTTCTGTCATCTAATGTGAGGTCATCATGAAGATATGCAGGCGTGCTGTGATCACGATCCACGACTTTTCGACCTTAAGCTGGCTTTGCAATAAAAGACGACTTCTAAGATAGGCCTACATTCATTGTGAGCTGACATGTAGGCTAAAGTAGGCCTAGACCTAAAGAAATGGCGTAGAACAGGCCAATTGCATTTGAAATCGCATGGTTTCATCTTTTGCTAAAAATGATAGAACTTGAGGTGAAGGCAAATTTCTCCAGTTAGCACTCATAGCGGCGGCGTTATGCACCGCGCATTAAAATATGCCTACATAGGGTAGGGAACTGTTGTCGTTTCTCAACTTTAAGCTTTGCAAGCAAACATTATGTGTAGCGGCAAATGCGCAGTAGTTTTGCAATCAAGCCTTCATTAATTCAAAAGAAGACAAGGTGGTCTCACAGCTTGATTTAGGCCATCATGGGAAAAAGTAGCGTGTTGCGATCACGATTCACGACTGCTTATCCTTAAACTGACCTTATTGCAAACAAACAACAAGTAATTAACCTTTTATTATATTACCTTTTATTATGCGCCTATTGCAGTGACAGGGACACTGTACTGCAGATGTTTTCCTTTGCATGAATGGTAAATTGAGTTCCTGACTCACCATGGTTGTTAAAGATCCCATGGCACTTATCGCAAAGAGTAGATGGTAGGCTATACATTTGATGTTTGCTAACATCGTTAAGTTATGGTGATTCACTAGTCCCCTACAGTATTTTGAAGGAAGGAACCAGTTCTGTATGCATTATTGTAACAGATGGGCTAGGTTATTGGTAAAGTGGTTGAATAGCATGCTACACACACGACACACACACAAACACATAAACACACATACACACACACATGCACCCACACATACAAACACACCTACATACACAAACACACACACAAAAAAACTAACCGACATGCAGGCACACACACTCAATAAACAAACACAGAAGCACACATATACACAAAAACAACCACACACTCTGCACACACTCAATTACAAACGAAAAAAAGGAACAAAGTAGGAAATGAACACAATTTGACAAACGTGACTTATTTTTGTGGATAAAAATGTGCTGGACTGGGCGGTGGTCATATTTTGTACCGCTCTGCGGTACATCTAGTTAAATAGCCTTCCAACAGGTTGAAGTGGTGCTTTGCTACCAACGTTATTGAGTGGTTGAGTGTCTCGCGCAGACGTGCGCATGCATTGAATGAACGTTCCACCACTTTATTGTGTGCCTCTGTTTGATGATACCAAATTAGCAATTTCCTCCTGATTGCAGAAACGTTTGTTTCTTTTTCTGTCGGTATGCGGTGCCTTGATCAATTGCGCAGCAAATTATCAGACGAAGCATCGGGCATAATTTCACTCCGTGGCTCCGCAGACAAGCAGTGTCCACGTTGCGGACCAGTGCCAGTCTGCGGCCCATAATGTGAGAAACGCTGGCTACATATTAAGGCCTGTTTACGGTATGTTTTAGCAGGGGTTTCGCCTGGAAGGCTCTATAGAAATCTGGCACCCTATTGAACAAAGTTAAACTGAGAGAGCATGCCGTTCACAGACACCTGAATGAACGAGTTCAGAGTAACATTCATCAGGCAGTAAGTAATACAGCACGTTCAGTTCACTGAACTCGTTCGCCCAAATAATGAACGAGTTCATGAAATATCGTTCAATGAACGCGTTCAGGCACAACACTGTGTGTGTCCTTGTCATTTGATTACTGCAATTATAGTTGCTTAATGTTGAAAAGACCAGAAGTGGATTAACAGATTGAAAAAATGAGGCAGATATAGGGTTCTGTCAAACAACTAAATTAAGAAAATAGTTGTATTATGATGTTCATCAGAGGAGCACCTCACAACTACCGATAGAATAACATGAGGATAGGCTATCATATCATATACATTGTATGGTGAGGTACAGTAATGACATGGGGCTTATATCTAGGATTATATATAGTTGCCTACTTACTTTCCACCCAAGTTTGCTTCCTGATACTACTGGCAGGTTGGCTCCTTGTATCAAACATGGGAAACCTTTTTGTCATCAATAGACCCACCCAAGTATATGTTATATCCCTAGAGTTATATCTTATTAAGTATTTCACTATCAGTTGAAAATCAAATGTACTACTCTGTAACAGAAGGGGCACAAAAGCCCTTTTCATGTCTTGTAGGCCTACTTTTTAACTCATTGTCAAATGTAAATTTCAACTATAATTGAGCCTTTTTCACTCATTTCAGAGTGTATGTACCTTACCTGCATGTGTGCACCTGTGTGTCCTATAATCAGATGAACCTTCAGATGTGGAGGTGGACATGGTCCCTGAAGCTCAGGACCCCCAACCAGACATTTCCCCTGAAGATGTGGTGTCTGTGATCCTGAAGAGGGAAAACAGTCTGCGGCACAGCCAGAGACATGCTCAGCGCAACGGCAGGTTGGTTTCTCTCTCTCTCTCTCTCTCTCTCACACACACACACACGCGCGCGCGCACACATCTCTCTCACACACACAACATATATTTTTTAAGATATAAATATGAAGAGACAAATATTTTTTTAACAAAAACACATTGCCCACAATTATTGGCACCCCTGCTTGTAATTACTTCTTAATCCTCCCTTTGACAATAAAACAGCTCGTAATATTCTGTAACATTCCGTAATATGGCATACCATATAGTTGGAGAATACAAACCAAGGGATTTAAGACCATTCATCTTTACAAAATATTCCCAGATCATCCAGATTCCTAGGTCCACGCTTGAGCATTCTCCTCTTTCACTCACCCCTCTGTTTTTCTATGGACTTTAGATCAGGGGACTGAGATGGCAATGGCTGAAGCTTGATTTTGTGTTCAGTAAACCATTTTTGTTTTGATCTGGACGTTTGTTTTGGTTCATTGACCTGATAAATGATCCAATCATGACCCACTTATTGTATAGTGTCTTGGCAGAGATTGACAGATTTCCATTGGAAATGTTCAGGTTTTTCTTGGGGTTCATGATACCGTGTACATGGGTGTAAGTTTAGATAGGAACCATGGTGACTAGTCACCATCAATATTCAAAGAGTTTGGTTCCAAAAAGCTATATTCTCAATTTTAATGAATTTTCAGAAATATTTTTTTACATTATCACTCAATCAAAACAACACAGCTGCAATTTTATTTTATATTTTAATGTTATAGCTGAAATAATTGAACAACATGACTTAATAATGTTTTTAAAAATGTAGATATATTGTTTTGGAACCAAACTCTTCATTTTCACCAATATTTTAGTGAACCCTTTTGGGCTATTTGGACCAATTCCGATGGCCAGGACGCGTATTTACGGATCCTAATATGGCCACACCAAGACCCGCCTTACTCAAATACGTGATTTCACCTTTCCGACACGCTTAGTAGCTAACTAAATATTTTGTAGGGGTGCCAATAATTGTGGGCGACTTTTTTTTAATATTTATGTCTTTTTCATTTTTCTCAGAATAAATGTGCTTCCCTTCAAGGTTTTCCTCATTGTTTTCATTGTGTGATTACAATAAATCACCAAAAGATTATTTTTATACCTGATTTTAGTCAACTTTAGTAAAGGTGCCAATAATTCTGGAGGGAGCTGTATGGCTGATGTCGTAAACACTTGGCTCGGAGTGAGAATGACATGAAGTGGAGACCACAACAAAGTATATTTTTAACGATTTTTACAAAATCTGACACTGTGTCTGACACGACCAGCCCCCTAGTACTAAGCCTGGATGCCACACGGCATAGGTCTGAACAAAAAGGTTAAAGCACGGGTGGACTCACACCTAGCGAGGGGACGTTGTTGATGTTTCTTTAATGTGCCTGTGTGGCAAGAAACTAAAAGGTCAATGCTGAATTGTCATTTTACAGTGCCTATAAAAAGTATTTACCCCCCCTTGGATATTTCCCCTTTTAGTGATTTTGGAAATGGAATCTTGATCAATTTAATTTGTAAAATAATGTTAATTAATTAAAAATATCTAATATAAAATATATAATGCAAAATAAGCGATTCCTTAAATATTCACCCTCCTTAAGACTGACCTAAATCAACAGTGGTCCAGCCAATTGTTGCTAGTAGTATCACAATTAGTGAAATTGCCTGAGTGCAGTGAATGTGTATAGTATAGTAATATAAAGATACCAGGCTTGCAAAATTCCAGAATTTAATTGAAACTGGCTCTTAAATTCCAATTCAATTCTTGAATTTCACTTGCATTTCAATTGAGGTAGCAAACAGGAAGCAGAATTGCAATTTGAATTGTGCACAACCCTGAAAGATACCTGTGTCTGGAAGGTCTAGTCACTGGTCAGTCATTATGTCTGGCTATAATTCCACCATGAAGATAGAACAATCCAAACAACTCCGAGAAAAGGTTATTGAAAAGCATGTGAGGGGATGGATACAAAAGACTGTTCAAGTCACTGAACATCCCCTGGAGTTCAGTTAAATCCATAAGGAATGTAAGGAATATGGAAAATGTGCAAATCTGCCTAGAGCAGGCCGTCACCACAAACTGAGAGACCATTCAAGAAGAGTAGTGATGAAGGACACCAAGACCCTCTCTGTCCCGTCAGCTGCGTCGTTTACGGCCATTCCGGTCCTGCTCCACTTCACCAGAGTACTAATCACCTGTCACCTGTTAACTAATTAACCGCAGGCTTTATAAAAACTCTGTTTTACTTGCCACAGCGTGAGGTATTGTTTGTTCTGAACGTACTGAGCTTTATTAGAAAACGTATTGTTAAACCACATTGAATGATTATTGACCTTGTGTGCCCTGACTACGATTCTTGGATTTGTGATTTTGGATTGTTTGCCTCTGTACTACTACTCTGTCCTACTGTGTTTTGACTTGGATTTTGTACCTAGATTTTGCTACTGGACTTGCCCTCTGATTTTGTCAAAGTAAAGAAACTGTTCTCTGCATCTGAGTCTAACTTGCCTACAACACCAAGTACTCAATATATGGTAATGTATATAGTTTTTGCCCAGCTCAGAACAACAGACTGTATGTTCCTCCAACATAGAGTTCCAAGGTTGATAAGAAATGGCCTGCTACCAGCATTAAATAAAGGGCCTACCACAGAAATAAACTGTGTTGCTGATGATTGTCACTGTCATCAAAAACAGCCTGTGACAACATGAGACTGCCAACAGCTCCTGCTATGATGATCAACAGTGCAGGATGAAGGACAGCAATTTTCTGAGTGAATGCTCGCCTAAGATCAGTTTACAGTGTACTGCCCTCTAAAATTATCATGGAAGGAGAGATGGAGTACCTGTATGTTGTTAAAGGTTGTGTAAATTTCATTAAGCGTCCTTGAAGTCATGGAAAGCTTTTGAAATGTCAGGGAAAATGGAACCCTTTTAGATCACAAATCATATTAAGACGTTCAGTCTTGAAGGGAAGCATCTATATTTTTCTTTGGGCAATGTTTTTGGGTCCAAATTTTAAAAATGGGTCCAAATTGGGTCCCAGGTAAAAAAAAACCCTGAAGTTTCCCTTTAAGGTTCCTTCCTTCCAGAGACAAATTGTAAAGAAAGCAGCTGGAGTCAAATTCACATTTCAATGTTATGCACTCTGTATAGGTTAGGGGGTCAGTGGATTTAGAGGACTAGCTTCAGCCACTTAGCATCCCAGTTGTCCACCACCATCTTTAAAAATGCCATTTGACATTCACCTTATTCAGGTGGCGGCCATTGCGTAAACCAAAATGAGGCTACAAGGTACACTGACTGACTATATCATTAATGCATTTTCACCACTGGCGAATGCATAGAACACAATAATCCTAAATGGTTTGTGTACCCCGTAGCCTCGTTTTAGTTTACAATGGCCGCCGCCTGAATAAGCTGAATTAGGTGCCACATTACTGATGGATACAAAAGTATGTTGTCTGTGTGGATTGGTGGATAAACTGTTGTGACCATCTATAATGTGGCACCTAATTGGCTTATTTGTGAAAATGTGACCAGACGTAAGCACATGTTAGATGTAATTTTTAAAGATGGCAGTAGCCCCCTGAGTATATTTTTGGTTGAATTAGCTAGCCTAGTATTGGCCATTGAAGGGAATAGGGTGGTACTTCCTCACATTCTCCAGTTCCATAGAATAGTTCCATGGTATAGTTTGTTTTGGTGTTCGTTTTGGTGTAATTTAATGCTATGCTAATGTGTATGTGTTTCAGCATCCAGCTGCGGAAAAACAACTCTGTTCGGGCTAAAAATACCTCAGATGAGACCAAAAAAGGCCAGAGATTGATTGAGAAAGAAACTATGGAAACTGGAACTGTATGTTGTTATCCCCTACTTTGTGATGTGTCTTGAAAAAAAGGAATATGATTGAAGTGCATGGCATAGAAAAACTGGAATAAATGTAAAATATGAAAACAAACTCCTTACATAATTACTTTTTTTTTCTTTCATAATTACTTTTTAATTTATGGTCTCTCTGGATCTGTTCTGGGTTTCTCTCTGCAACTAACCAAGTGAACTCTCTGCCCTGGTTTCTCTAATCTCCAAACAGGTGAAATTTTCAGTCTACCCGCAGTACCTGCGGGCCATGGGCTGGTGCTTCTCCTTCTTGGTCTTCCTGATATACTTCATCCAGAACATCGCTTTCATCGGCTCCAACCTGTGGCTGAGTGCATGGACCAATGACGCAGTGACGTACTTCAACCAGATGTACCCTGCCAGTGTGAGAGACATGAGAGTGGGGGTCTTCGGTGCTCTTGGCGTAGCACAGGGTACAGTACACTTTAGGGTGCAAGAGAGCGTTAATGATAAACAAAGTATACTGCAGTATGCCGAAGAGCCATTCATTTTAGACTACTTTGCAGCTATACAACTCTTTATCAGCTTTCTTGATTAATTCAGATTTACTCTGTATTATCCTGCTGTATCTGAATTCCTCTTTATCACCTTTTCATCTACCAAGATGATGTGCCCCAAACAGCCCTCTGACCTCTGCAGCTTTGCTGTGATTTTCCACTAGGGATCTTCATCTTCCTGGGCAGACGGATCAGTGTCGGCGTCTCGGATCCTACACACGCGCCTGCTGGTCAACGTGTTGCATGTGCCCATGGTTTTCTTCGACACCACACTGTCTGGCAGAGTGGTCAACCGGTTTACCAAGGTAGAAGAAAAGAGAGAGAGAGAGAAAGAGATGTGTTTGTAAGGTGTGACGGTATCTGGACCCCTGAAATCCTGATGGACCCTGCGTGCACGACAGCACTAAGCTGACTGTGCTGTGCAAAGTAATGATTATAGTGTCAAGTGCAAGATAAAAGAGACGTTTTAAACAGGGCACTTGCAGGTTTTTATGCATAACAAAAAGGTAATTAACTTTAATTACAATACTGCACTAATGATAGTGGTGAGGGGGGTGTTCATTAAGATGACACTGTAATCATTATTTTTAGACTAATTATTACTCACAATTATCATAATTAAAAAATACAATATTTCCATCATCAGTCTTACCCCCATCATGAGGCAGCCTGAGCATGATCATTCAGAGTGTCTACAGATTGCTAGTTTTCTGATCCCTAGTCACATCACCATGTGACATGTTGTCTACTCTCTGTAAAGTCTGGTTCTCTCCCCGTCAGGATATGGCACCCTGTTTGTGATCTGTCTGGCCACCCCAATTTTTCTAGCAGTCATCGTGCCTCTGGCTGTCGTCTATTACTTTGTGCAGGTGAAGTGAGGAGCCCACTCAGTCCCATCTCTACGCTGTAATTCAAAATGGCAATATAGCAATATAGCCTCTCTGAGCCTTTTTAAGAGATTTCCTTTTGTTCACAATTTGAATGACTTTAAAAATGTACACCCACACACAGGGCTTGCTAGGTGGTTGTTTTCTTGTCATAAGGCTTGGGGGTTAATGCGAATAGAAATTGTATGGCTTATGCACGACTGTCTGTGTGCAAGTGAATAACACCAAAATTGAAGACTGAAAGTCTCCATTGTTGCATATTCCACAGAGGTTTTATGTGGCAACGTCTAGACAGCTCAGGCGTCTGGACTCTGTTTCCCGTTCACCCATCTACTCCCACTTTGGGGAGATTGTCATCAGGGCCGTCATCAGGGCTTACGGCCACCAAGAGCGATTATTGAAACACAACGAGAAAACCATGGACGAGAACCTCAAGAGCGTCTATCCATGGATAGTCTCCAACAGGTTGGAAAAAGCAGTTTCTTTTGACTTATACTGACATTCTTGAGATGTGTGTCTGATGATTTGCCCATTTGTAGATTAACTGTTGGTGGTGTGTAGCCTAGAAATCTAGACGCACCCTAGCGGCAGCAAATTACATTTGCTGCCAGGGCTAGTCTAGCAACTTTCCGTTGGCTTGTGAGCTCGAAAAATTAAATTTCTATCAGGCCAATCAAATCGTGTATAGAGTCGTTAGGCGGGCTTAACATAATGATTGATGGCAGAGTTGCAACGGTTTGGCTTGAATTCCCTGCTACTTGAAAACAAAGAAGATGGATGTTGCTGTTGGCGAACAGTGTGACACGAGTTAAGCTTTTTTTAAGTTGGCAAAAGTTTGAACTAGCCAACTAGCTCCGCTGGTGGGAAAACTCATGGGACTCATAGCGCTGTCCTATTGCGTGCAGATGGAATTTGAAAGACAACCGATTATCCCGCCCCTCGGACTGAGCACTGCGAACGGTGAGTGCTCAGACCCTACATTTTAATGTGGGTCTGGCTCGTCAGGCTAGGTGGTGTGCACTTTCTGTTGAAACGCTCTGCAGGTGGCTCGAAATTCGACTGGCTTTTCTGGGAAATTTGGTGGTGTTTTTCGCTGCATTGTTTGCAGTGCTGGCAGTCCAGTGCTTTAAATGTATGTTATTTCCTCTAATTGCTCCCTTAGATAACCATGCACTACAGTTATTTTATTGTCTGATATAGTCCTACAATTGTTATTTAATGATTTCCTGTACCTATTCCCTTGCATATTCATAGATGATGCAGACCCTAAATGTGTTGGTGAGAATGACCTCTCAGCTCGAAACCAACATTGTTGCAGTGGAGAGAGTGAGCGAATACACCAAGATCGAAAATTAGGTATACCTCATCTTGAAGCAGAACAAAAGAAAAACATACAACTAGTAATGACCTTAAAGGGGTAATAAAATCAGTAATAAATTCAGTTTCATTTATCCTAATGTGGTCTTCTATCACCTTTAAGGATGTTTTCTAGTTTGTGTTTTTGCCTTTATTTATTTTTTTAACTCCCCTGTGATAGTTGTCCATATTGTATCTTAGAAACAGTGCAAGAGTTGAACCAATTTCTCTCTCCTGTTGTTTCATTAGGCTGCCTGGATCACAGGCCAGCGTCCAGATAAAGCCTGGCCTGAAACTGGGAAGATTCGTTTCAAAGATTACATAGTCCGCTGCATGGGGTCACGTGTGATATTGACAGCACTGAGAAAGTAAGGACCCAGCTGTTGTAGCCTCAAATTCAATTTTGTTTTAACATATTAGCTAGTTAAATGGGATGTGTCTTTCAACTCATAACCTTCAAGTAAATCATTGGGGGACTGTGAAGTGGGCCTAATGTTCCTCTTATCTTCCATCAGAAATCCTTCAATTACACACAGTTGCTTTCCTGAAAACTTGAAGCTTGCAGTAATCTCACACCCATCTTCAAATATGAAGACCGCTATGAAGCAAGTAATTATAGACTGATAAGCATCCCTGTAAATAAACATGTCTTGTTTATTTGTTTTTGTTTAAATATACCTGTTGTTTATTTGTTTTTGTTTAATTTCAATTCATATGTGTCATTTATATTTGACTTAATTCCATTGGTACAGTAGCCTACATAAGCCATTCCACAAGGTGCATTCTAGGCTTAGGCTGCACGCTTGTTATTGTCACTACGGCAACGGCATTATTTAGAATGCATTTACTTTTAAAGGAACTAGGCTACAGTAAAGTCTTGGATACGGTGCTACTTTATTTGTAGCTTAGGAATAGTAACTCTTACGGAGAACAAGGCTACTTGTATAGCTCTCACGGTGCTACATTGTAGCTTAAGGACACGACTCTTACGGAGAACAAGGTTTCTAAATACTTTTCTTTCTTTTTATCCTTCTTTTAATATATCGTGTTAAATTATATTGTTTGTTCTTAATTAATATCATTGTATTATAGGCTTATCATTTAGCTCTTACGGTGCTACTTTGTAGCTTAAAGAAGTGGATTCTTAAGGATAAATCTTAGCACTCAGCTGGAACGGGAACAAGGTGGCTATACTATTCTTTCTTTTTATTCATTTTACTGTAACCTAACATATTGCTGTTATGTGTGTCATAAGTTCTTATTATATGTTATTGTATTATATTGTACATAGCTCTCACGGTGGTCTCAGGACTTTCACAAAGAAATAAAGAAACCATCAGTACGCTACAACTGTCCGGCTGGAGTTTGCTACAGTAAGAGCTTGACCCTCATCGATCCTGACGACTGTCTGCTGTTCTACGGTGCTGTGACGGCTTGGTGTCCACAAGGAAAGGTCTACACGGTGTGTCTGCCTGCCATGACTCTAACTGACGGTTCTTCGTGGAGCAGAGCACTTTCGGAGGACTCACGTCTAATCAGCTATTCAGAAAACAGTTAGTGGGATTCGATGCAACAGTCAAGACCTTTTACATCTTTACGGCACTGAACTGTGAGTAACCTACAGTAGAAGCTACATTCAATAGGGTGATCAACGGATTCATATTTCGGATTAAGAAAGAACGGCTCTCCTCCCTAATCAAGCGTAACGGCACTGTTGGGAAGGATCTGTCGCTTACACAATTACATACACGCACACACTCACACGCGTATACTGATTTGCATTCACAAAAGAAAATGACTCTTGCAATTGAAAACAATTTCTGCATGTTTTCTTGTTTGCATATTTTCCATTGTATTAATTTTCACATTATCAGTAATCAGAGAGTTTACGTAATACTTAAATGCTTTCATTTTATGGTGATAATATAATAACAATATATAGATAAACAGTGTTTTATTGATACTTCGATACTATTAAGGGTTTTCTCTCTATCTAATTGAGAAACTAAGTCATAATGTCAGTATTAGATGGTGTAAAGGAGTTGGAAGAACAGATGGCTTGTGTCCAACATGGAACAGAGGACTTGCAGAAAATACCTCATCCAGACGCAGAAACATCTGAAAGACTACTATGGAGGCAAGTAATGCAAACAAAACAAAGTCTGAATGATCACCAGGTACAACTTCAGAGAGATGATGAGCCACCAGAGGGTCTTCGCCGCTCTGAACGTACACGGAATCCCACAGAAAAGATGATTGCACTTCAAAATGAAGCCAAGGGCCAAGAAAAGGACAAAAAGACTACTCGGCTATGTATGAAAAATGGAAGATTCAAGTACGCACATCTAGACATCAACTGAAGTCATTCATCCCAGAAAATCAGCTGGGGCCACTCATGGATGAACTCAATAAAGGTAGGGAAGACATAATGCAAGCATACTCTGACATACGAGAGCTCATAACACCATCTACTGAATTAAGAAGACGAGTTGCTCAGGTTTTCCAAGACAGTCTAGCGCTGAACAGGCTTCCAGTTCCAGAACCATTCATTTTCAGTGGTGATCCTATGCAATTAATTGAATGGAAGGCAGCATTTATTTCACTAATTGACCAAAGATCCATCGCTCCAGCTGAAAAACTGTATTATCTGAAGATATATGTCAGTGGTTCAGCACGCCAGGTTCTAGAGGGCACCTTTTATCGAAATGACAATGAAGCCTACCAAGACGCGTGGAGCAAATTGAATCAGCGTTACGGCCAGCCAAACTGACTGCTATGAGTGGAATAGATACAGTTATCACAAGCAAGAGAATTTCAGAATAACATTTCTGTAAATCGTAGTCACTGTCCTACTTGTGAGACAGCCAAACAATGGACTCATCTTTCAGAAGTAGTTAATGAAATTCCACCCTTGATGAATTGTGAAGTAGGCCTCTTAATAGGATATAACTGTTCCAGAGCGATGGCACCAAAACGAGTCATTCTCGGCGGAAATGAAGAGCCTTATGCTGTGAAGACAGACTTGGGATGGAGCATTATAGGGCGGTCATCACAAGGCCCTGATTCACCGATTTGACAGTAGGCCTATCAAAATATGTTACCTGTCCTGCTGAAGTCCACCTGTTCACTGGAGTGGTGGGGTAGGCTTTAGCTCTACTCTATAGAGATAGAGAGCGAAGATACACAGGCAGGCCTGTGGAGTAATACACCCACACCCAGACAATGTTGCATGTTTCAAAGATATGCAAAGTGTATTAGAAGAATTACATACATAACAGAATTGCCTCATCAGTGTGTCAGTAAAGCTCAGTACATTCATAGACTCCAATAAAACAGTGCCCTGTAGAGTCACAAAATTCGACAGGTCACAGAATTTGGTGCAACACCGGCTTTATATGTATGTAAAATGTGATTGGTAATTCCTGAAAATCTGTTTGCTACACATTTGCCACACATAGGTTCACCCAGGCTGAAGTTCGTAACGTTTTCCCAACAGCTCAACTAATAAACATAAGCTAGGCTACAAACACAATAGAGAGGGAAAAGAACTTTGTCTTATTTTTTATTTATGTCAACAACCTGGCTGTATAAATGCAATCCCAGACAAAGTTTAAGTCGTGTTAATTCCACTGTTCCCATTTATATTCAGGCTGTCTTCCTCAGTCATCTCCATGGTCAATCTGAAACAACACAAAACTAGATGTACCGCATAGCGGTACAAAATATGACATCCGTTCTGTGAACATAAATCACACTAATCAATTTGTATCCATCTTCTACTCCATCCCCCATTCTTGAAACTTTTGTGTATGCTTGTTTGGCATGCCTGTGTGTGTGTGTGTGTGTGCGGGCCGCACAGCAAGTAGCCTACTGGCGCTGCGAAGGTGAATAGATTTGTACTAGCCAAAAAATGTGTATCATTGTTCTAAAACCTTTAAAATCTCGAAACAATCACAAGTAGGGCAGTTCATCCATTGCAACTGGACCGATGAAAAGGTAGGCTACATTGTATTTTGGGAAAGTAGAAATTATCAGTTTTACATTTATTTATATATTTATTTATTAACAAACAAAACAATCCCTGCCATTTCCATGCTGCAGTTTTCAACAGTTATCAAGAAGAGAGGTCATGCCATGGATTTTTGTGAATGTTTCTTCTTCTACATATGTATATGCACGATTTTTGTCATCTTTAGTTCATATGATATTCAACTTTATTGTCAATGCACAAATTAAATTACAGGAACCTCTTCCTCGCCGCTCTCCCTCGGCTCTGCTCACGCGTTGCGGCTCGCAGCAGAGTCAGCGCCCAGGCCAGCGTCGTCTTCTCCGCGACCACTACTTCAGGCCCCTCTTCCGGCAAGATCTCCTCCCATGGCAGCAGGCAGGTCTAGGTGACAGCTCCTCTCCTCTGGCGGCAGGAACAATAAAAGGCCTCAAGCTCTTTAGCAGCCCTTACAAGGGCTCTCTCTGGATCCTCTTGCGTGGGCCTCCACCCAGTGGTATGGTCTTCCATTCCCAGCTTGTCTCGCTGGGTGGAGGCCATGTTCGGAAGTCGCTTCTGACACCAATGTAACGCTTTGATAGCGACACACACAATTGTCCAATCAAAAGGTTTATTAGCTGAGAACGAGAGCAAGGACACAGACACACGAAGACACCATTACATAGGAAACACAAGGGAAGTCAATAAAACAAGCACGATACACGAGCAGGGTAGTCACATACAATACACCGGGCAAAACACATGAGGTACAACATAAAGAAAGACTACACCAGCTAACACATACATGACAGGGAAAAAGCAATTACACTAACTAAAACCGACATTACACAAACCAGCATTCACACACATTGCATTCTGGGAGGCTAGCACTCAGTCCAAAAGACACCGACGTTACAGTATGTTGTACATAACCTCTGGAGAAAGTTTGTGACTACACGAATGTGTACCAAGGAGTGAGTTTTCCTTTCTTCTTCCATAACATTTGCAGTCAAGGGTACGGATTTTTTCCATTTCGCGGTCTTTATCCCCGTCAAATGTAAATGTGGAGATAGCATCTCATATCTTACGATCTAGCTCCTCTGCTGCCAGACCGAGAGATTCTTCCTCGTTGTAATTATCTTCGGCTAAGGTCAGCTCTAAATTAGGGATGTTCTCCAATGTAATGCAGTCGCCTTCATCATCAGAGCACTCATCTTCAGAATCTGTTGTGGGCTCTTCGCAGAAGTACTTCCATACATCTGTATTGCTGCAACCACGATTCAGCTCATCTGCAATCCGCTGTGCTTTGTCCATCTCCATTCCAATTGTAAACAAACAGCATGCTGGTTCAGTATAAGTAGCCATGAGGTTACTTCTAGCATACAGCTGATTGGCCGACAGAACAAAAGAGCACTAATAGTCACGCCTAATTCAAACGCTGGTTTACTTCCTGAAACTTAACCATTTTCAAAGACAAAATATACACTTTTAAAACAACCAATGCTGTTATCTGAAACGTGGAATTGCTTCTTGTGTCTGCTAACGGCTCTTTCCTCAGTTTTCTCGCTGATGGAGTGGAAGACGGCGGCGTCTGAAGGCTCACTGTAAGTATGCTCCTATATGCTTTATTTTTGAAGTTACCTAGTCTATCCAGTGAAAATGTACTTCCATAACACAAGTTACTTACTTAGGTTTGCTTGCTGATATAATCCGATTAGAAATTTGTTATAACCGTGGCCCACTGGTTAGCACTCTGGACTTGTAACCGGAGGGTTGCCGGTTCGAGCCCCAACCAGTGGGCTGCGGCTGAAGTGCCCTTGAGCAAGGCACCTAACCCCTCACTGCTCCCAGAGCGCCACCATTGTAGCAGGCAGCTCACTGCGCCGGGATTAGTGTGTGCTTCACCTCACTGTGTGTACACTGTGTGCTGTTTGTGTTTCACTAATTCACCGATTAGGTTAAATGCAGAGACCAAATTTCCCTCACGGGATCAAAAAGTACTTATAACGTAACATTAATGGCCAGCTTGATGGCTGTAGCTTCTAGTGCTAGCTCATATTAGCTGCCAAGTTACACACCAGCTAGTTTCTAGGTTGCGGACGCTAATTTAGCTCACCTTTCACAGGGCTAAATCCTGTCTAACTTGAGCTTTGTTAACGTTTCATAACTTAACTCAAAATTGCGTTTAAAATGAGCTAAGCTAACTTCATGTGTTTGCCTGCGAACAACAAAAGTTGGCTTGCGTGAGCTAGCGTTAGCTTGTTGGCTAACGATAATGTTAACAGGAAAACTCGTTTTTTTTTTTCTTATTGATCATGCACTCGGGCGCTGTCTTAAATAAAACCTAGGCTACTTTGGATGTGTTTAAACATCATTTCGTTCTGGTAGGGGGCTGATTTCACATTGGTTAACGTTACCTGTCTTGGACTTGAACGTTAGCAGCTGATAAACTAATTAACGTTATAATGATATTCCCTGTCATAGCCCGATGTGAGTCGTGCATGCTCAGATGTGTTTGTTGGTTCCAAAAATGGACTTTTTGAACTTATTTATATTTAATGGACTTTTTGAACAATATTTATACTTAAAACAAACTGCTTCGGGATTAGTGCCATTATATTTTGTAAAAGTTAGCGAGAAGTCGGCTAACTGGCCTACTATGGGCTCTGCTATGTGGCTGCACAAAATAAGCAGGGAAGGATTTTCGATCAGCCGATATAAAAAGTCCGTTTTTGCAGACGTTTCCTGGTGCCAAAACCGGGCTTTTGCTAACTTTTATCTAATATAAGGCCACAAATCCTGAAGCTATTTGTTTTAAGTAGACATACCGCCGTCAACGAGTTCATTGAATGATGATGAATATTTCTTGGAGTAAGATTTAATGAGAAGGGGCAGTATTTGACTTTTGCCTCTTATAACTACTTTTTCACATCTTTAAATGCTTCATTGTGGAGCGGAGGTGTTTCTACCGGTCAAGTATCATTGCCTTGTCACAGACCAGAAGATTTTCAATGGAACTATGAGCTTAAATGATCAGCATCACACTCTCTGGATCCCGATATAAAGCTAATTTTTTAACGGAGTGTAAGATTGGTAATGTTAAATATTTGGCAGTTTCTTTCTGATGATAAAAGTAATGTATATTTATGTTCTACATCTGTGTTACAGGTCATTCACCAGTGGCTCCAGTCTGGTTTGGTCTACCCTTTCTCATCCTGGCCTGCCAGCCAAGTAAAGTAAGCTATAAAGTTTTACATTTGATTTATTTGACTTTTGGTCCACACTTACACACTCCACACACAAAAATAATAATAATAAATATAGCTGCAAGCAGCAATGTGGGGGCCAAGCAGTAGGCCGGAGTAACCACGGCAACTCAATGCTGTTAGCTCAATGCTGCAATCAGACATATGGCCATAAGCTGTCAGAGCAAGTTTCATGTCTAGCACGTCAAAAAATACAAGCCAACTTGCATTTTTGCTATTTGCAGCCATCTTAGAGGTCAAAGGTCACCAAATGTATTGGACGTCCTCCCAATGGGGTCACGAGTCCTTATACTAAGTTTGGTTTTGATAGATGCCACGGTGGCTGAGATATGATCTCACTTCCTGTTTGGCGGCTTCGCTACCAATTTCAATTGGCTGTTACGGGCAAACGCTTCCGTCAATTGTTACAGAAACCAATGCATTGACAAGGCATGGTCTAAAGATGGTCTGTGCCAATTTTGGTGAGGATCAGATGAAATTTGTGACCTAGGGAAATTTGTTAGTGTTTTTGATTAAATCCAATATGGCGGCCGAATCAATTATGTTGATGTCATAAGTTGCCATCTGTCAACATAAAGATGTTCCAGAGTATAACCAGACACCATTGTAGATTGTAATTCTAAGCACAACAGCAGCTACAGGCCAAAAAGCATGTTTCTGAATTACAGTGCCCTCTACAGGTCAAAGGTCACCAACTTTCTTGAGTGTCCTCCTGATGGGGTCATAAGTCCACCTACTAAGTTTGGTTTTGATAACTGCAAGGGTTGCTGAGATATGAGCTCACTTCCTGTTTGGCGGCTTCCCCGAAAATTTCGATTGGCTGTTATGGGAGAATGGTAATAGTTCCGAAGACGAAAAGCACGAGCTGAATGAGGCCTGGTCTGAAGATGATCTGTGTCAAATTTGGTGGGAATCAGAGAAAATATGTGACCCCTGATACATTTTAAGTGTTTTTGATGAAATCCAAAATGGCGGCACTAGAGCACTCGAGGTGCCGGCATGAAACTTGGTGAAATTAATTATTGGACTGTCCCCAATTAGTGTGCCAAATTTCACAACTTTTGACCAGACGGTTCTATGGGCTGCCATAGACTTCCATGGTGGAATAATAATAAATATAACCGCAAGTGGTGATTTAACGGGGTCCGAGCAAAATGAACATGAGGTAGCATAGCTTTTTAGTTTACATATGTTTCGATTGTTTGGGCCCAATTGTTAAAAAAAAAACGTGATTGGATTTCGGTTATCGGATTTCAGTTACCGGATTTCGGCTATCGGATTTCAAATCTTGAAAATTGTTGTTCAAAGTTGTTCAAAGGGAAACAAGGATCCTGAAATTGGATTAGATCACATAATCTATTCTTGGTTTTGATCAGGATAAAACCTTTGTGTTGTTCAAAACTTTTGAGTTGGATTGGAATAAATTTGATCCATAAAATTAGGATTACCCTGTGCTGTAACGTTATAGTGTGCTAACCTCCACAACCCAACAGTATTCTAACAGTATTCTATTCTAGTATGCTAACCTCCACAACCCAACTAAAGGAACTCTGCGAGCAGGCAGAGCCTCGGTCAGAAGGCTTAATGGTATGGAGTGATGACACGGAGATGGCAGGTTTCGGTGCAACACAAGTGAACTTGTGAGTTTCATCTGTGATTCATCTGTTCTTTTGTTCTTTACTTGTATGTGTGCTGCATCAAAGAGGAAACAAACTGAAAATGGAGTAATCAGTGAAATGGGGTAAATCAGTACAGATCCCAACTCGCAACAATAAACTGAAATCATATGGCTATATAAGGTACAACTAAACAATACTTGACATCCCAAGTCAACCAACATCATCTAATCATCTCTCACATGCATCTCTCACATGGGACTCCAACACACCAAACCAACAAAGACCTTAACTTTACACATGATGGCAGAGCTACTCTACAAACTGATAAACATCACAAAAGTCATAGTGAGGGTCATTAAAGTGATGACTTACGTTAACTCAAAGACGCACACAAAGCAGAACACACTGGAGTGCTGGGTTGAGATAAACAAAAGAGTGAACTGAGGGCGAGCAAACAATTTATCCTGGTCTGAGCCCCTGCTCCGGAGCTACAGGGTTTTCCAGCAGGTAAACTGGGTGTGGTTAGGTGGCAGAGCCAAACAATCCTGCAATTTCTCCACAGCACTTTCACCTCAAGGACTTTGTGCAGATTTAAGTGTACATTTGAAAATGAGAAATTAGAAACAATATAATAATAATAATAATAAAATATATATATAAATATCTTTTCACCAACAGTATTCTAACAATACTCTATTGTAGTATGCTAACCACCACAACCCAACAGTATTCTAACAGTACTCATCTCTACAACTCTGTGCTAATCACTACAACCCAATAGTATTCTAACAATACTTGATTCTACAGGACTATTTATTTGTCGTGGATAAGATGAAGGGTTTGATAATGGAAGGCAGTGTTTCCCAGAGAATTGAATTGTATTTGTGGTGGTAGGTGAAGGGGGGTGGGGGGGGGCTCTGGAGTCAATAAGATAAACAGCCTATAATTATACAGTTATACTTGCCTTGCACTACAAGTCCATATTGACAAGTAGCTGTAATGTTATAGTGTACTAACCACCACAACCCAACAGCATTCTATTCTAGTGGGACGCTTGAAAATTAATGTTAATGCCGCCACTTCAACAAGGTGACCCTGCTTATCCGCTTATGGAGTGGCTCATTAAAGGCTACACAAGGTCTCCTAGACTGACCCCTCAGCAGGAATCTTTCAATGTGTACCTTAGTTCTGCCCGTACCTGCGTTGAAATTGCATTTGGGAGACTAAAGTCAAGGTGGAGAATTATTTTGAAACGCAGTGACCTGCACTACACTTTTTCCCCATATGTTATTGCAACTTGCTGTGCCCTACACAATTTTTGCGAACGACAAAAAGAACAAGTACACCCAAGATGGATGCAGGAGGCAGCAACTGAGGAGCAACGTTTCCCTCAGCCCAGAGAGGTTGCAAATACCACCGATGAAGGTGGCTAGGCAGTCAGAGAGGCACTTACTAATTATATGGCAGCAAAATTTCCACTACGCCGTGGTTTACATCTTTGAGCTGTTCACACCACTTAATGTCAGAACAAAGAACACAACTTTAATGAATTGAACCATTTATTAAATAAAACATCAATATTTATTAAATTAAACAAACAAATTCTTAGTAAATAAAAACATTTTACAGATCAAAAAAAGAGGCTTCTGTGTCATCCTCCATTGCTCTACTCTGTTGAGGGGTGCTTGAAACAGGATAGTAGGTTGGAGGGAAATCATAGGGGAAAGGGAACCTTTGAGGCACAGTGGGTGGGACATGAGAGGCCCTCATCCCAACCAACAGCTGGCTCACTACTGCCTCCATGGACCGGCTGCTCTCTCGAACAACTTCTGCAATGAGCCTGCTTTCTCTCTCATGGCTCTCTCGCATCTGCCGCTCCATCCATTCATTCTGTGTTCTTTGAAATCTTTCAAAGAAATCTTGCTGGCTAGACATTTGTCGCCTCCGTCTTGGCCTTTCTGGAAAACAGTAATACAACCACAACTTTAGATAAAAGATCATTACTTTACAGTTTTAGACAGTTATTTCATAATTGCAATATTTAGCTTTAAATTTAAGATATCTACATATCTTGTTGTGTCCTCAGATTTATTTAGTCAATTAAAATGTTTGACAGTAGTTAATTTGATGTGTTGAAATGAAATCATTGTAAAATGGAAAATAAGACAGAGTTTGAAGCAAACTTTTATTTTGATATGCGTGGCACGTAATGTGTTTACATATCTGTGGATAGTAGAAATTTAAGCTTGTTGCGTCGAAGCATGGTGTATCGGCTGAGTGCGTTTATGAAGTCTACTGAGTTTTCCCACGCCTACGACAACTTGGCTGTAAGTTTGTTATTCATGGTTAACCTGCATTCTTTATCTAGATGTATAGTCAGTTAACTTTGTTGGTTTTCTCGTCATTTTAATTAATGTTATCCGTCGCATTTGTATGCTAGCGTAGCCTACTATGCAGTAGGTGTACGCTAGTGACGCTATTGGGCAAATAGCACTGTTGTGCTATGTGTGGATGGGCAAATTCGCACATTGTTAACGTAGTAATGAATAGATTAACTTGGTAGTGTAGCGTCTTTATGTGCAAGAGACTAAGATTCTCTCTGTTTTTCTGTGAAGTTTCACTGGTCAATTTCACCTGTCTGAAAGTGAATAAAGGTGCTCATTATTCTGGCTCGTGAAAATCATGTTTTGTTTGCTGTAACGTTATTAGGCTATGACAACGTAGACTGGCAGCTAGCTGTATTACCGGTAGGCTATAGGCCTACTGTGACAGCGACCTGTGTGAGTGCATAACATATGGAAAACATAATTATGTTTGGACTATGGTTCTACATTCTGTCGATTTTGAAGATGTAATAACCTAGTTCATGCAACCTTTCATTCTCCCGGCTCGCTTTGGCAAATGAGATCTTTTTCGTGTGGATGTGGTTGAATTTCCCTGCTGATTACCTTGTGTTGTCAATGGTCCCTCAGCTGTTGATTGGGGTCCATCAGCTGTTGGCTGAAGAGTTGTGTCTGTGTCCTCCGCTGGTAGGCTTTCATCCACCTCAACAGTCTCAACATCGACATCTATAATAGATATTGTAACATAAGTATCAGAATACTAACGTTAGGTGGCAAACAGTTTTACAGAGCCTAAATGACAACGCATTCATTAATCAAGATGGAAATAGACAATAGCCTAATGTTTGTTTTCATGATCTATATTGCTCATTGATTACGTGTGATAGTTCAATAACGGTGTTACTATGTGTCAACATTAACAAATGGTAGCCTAGCTGCTAGGCCTAACTGTTACCAGAGAATGTCTAATAAGGGCTGTTACCTTAACGTTAACGTTACCTGGATTCGATGTGTCGTCTTGAGGTGGAGGAGGAGGCTGATGGAAGCCAATGTCGACGCCACCGTCCTCTGAAGTGGCCAGAGGACGATGGCCGAGCATGTCATTCATTACCTTATAAAATTTGAACGAAGCTGGGTCTGAACCACTTGTTCCATTTTGGGTTTTGGCCATATAGTATTGTTTTTTTAGCGTTTTCCACCTCGAGCGAACCTGTTCCACAGTCGTAAGGGGAAAGCCGGCGTCCCTCAGTCTGTTAGCTACGACTCTGAACAGGTCTGCATTACGATGTTTTTTTCCGTCTAAACTCCCTACGATGTTTAATTTGGACATTACCGATAGACAAAACTCTGTCTCCTCATCGGTCCAAAAGTGGGACGATTTTGCCGCCATGGTTTTTATAACTAAGTTTAGTAAACTTAAGGCTATACTGTTTACCACCGCAGTTCCCTGGTTACGTTCGAAACCGCGCCTGCGCATATAGCCAGCTGTTGTCAGAAACCGGGATAAGGTGTTTACATGGAACAGTATCGTGTAGTGTATCGTGTTCTTCCGGAGTACTCCACCTAGCATAACCGGGATACTCAAAACCGGGATAAGGGCTTATCCGGGTTTCTGAAATCGGGATATGATGTTTACATGCGCAA
This sequence comes from Alosa sapidissima, assembly GCF_018492685.1. NCBI lineage: Eukaryota > Metazoa > Chordata > Actinopteri > Clupeiformes > Clupeidae > Alosa > Alosa sapidissima. The sequence goes on along the minus strand of NC_055972.1, from coordinate 30,732,863 downwards.
ACACAAAACCGGGATACTTTAAAATCCTGATAATAACCGGGATACTGAAGTGCATGTAAACACGCTTATATATACTTGTAGAATGGAGAGACACAGAGAGTTGGCCTAGTTAAGCAGAAAGCAGTTGACACAGGTGCAATCAGTTTAACTGGCCCTTTGATGGGTCCTAGTTGAGCAGCTGGAAGTTGATACAGGTGCAAATCAAGTTAATTAGTCCATTGTGATGTCATATTGCTAATGTAAAGTCTATGGGGAAAAATAAGCTTGTTTTTTGTTAATATCTCAAAAAGTATAAAGTTTACAAAAGTGAAAAATACATTCCTCAAGTGTCCTTTTCAAGACCTACGTTACAAAGTTTGAACAAAGTTTCTACGTTAAACGGTTGAAGCTGAATTAGACGCAGAAATTTGGTGGGAAGAAGAAGACGAAGAAGACTTCGGATAACAGAACAGTGCATTTTCATGCACTGTAATAATAACTAGAAAATGAGACAGAGTATATAGTTTAAAAGTTAAATGTAGATAGTGTAATGGATGTTGATAGACAGAAAGTTCTGCCTATCAATGGATGTTGATAGGCAGATTGTTTAATGGATGTTGATGGGATAGTTTAATGGGTAGATGAGTGAATGGTTTGAAGAGGATGAATGGATAGAAAGTTGGATGGAATGTGCCTTATATCCTTGTAGAATGGAGATACACAGAGAGAGTTGGCCTAATTGAGCAGAAAGCAGTTGATACAGGTGCAATCAGTTTAACTAGCTTTTTGATGGGACCTAGTTGAGCAGCTGGAAGTTGATACAGGTGCAAATCAAGTTAATTAGTCCATTGTGATGTCATAGTGCTAATGCAAAGTCTATGGGGAAAAATAAGCTTGTTTTTTATTAATATCTCAAAAAGTATAAAGTTTACAAAAGTGAAAAATACATTCCCCACGTGTCCTTTTCAAGACCTACGTTACAAAGTTTGAACGAAGTTTCTACACTGAACGGCCCTTAAAGGAGTACCGTCACACCGGTGTGATGGGAATGTTGAGAAATGAACGTTCTAAAGAATATCTGGGTTCATTGAATTCAACATAGAATTTTAGAACCTTCAATTGTTGCGGAACTTAGCATGTTCAAAAACCTACACCTTTAAGGGTTAAAGCTGAATTAGACGCAGAAATTTGGTGGGAAGAAGAAGAAGAAGAAGACTTCGGATAACAGAACAGTGCATTTTCATGCACTGTAATTAATCTGTCACTATGCCTATGCCTACGTTTGCAAACATTTTAATTTGATTCATAATAACATTACATTTAATTTACATGTTGACAATGAGTAGCCTAGTTTTGGTTGTTGTTGGTGGCGTTATTGCATGTTAGTTATGCCTACAATGCAAAATTGCTTCCTCGCGATTGGAAGCTCCTGTAGCCGCATAGGATTTCAAAACATTGCAACGCGAAATGCCACAAAAAGCTGTTTGTGAATAGGTCTTAGGGAGTTAGGAGTCCTCTCGACTTCTTTTAAGCTGTCCCAGACTTCGGTGCTACTTTTAGGTCTAAAATGCTTTATTACTTTCAGTGAAAAAAATTCCTAAAGTTAGGAGTGACACGCCCATTATTTTTAAGAGTTGCTCCTAAATTCGCCAGTTAGGTGCTTTTAGCCTTAAAATTCTTTGTGAATAAGGCGGTGTGTGGTGTGTACATTGGTAAGCCTCCCTCGAGGTCTTAAGAGAAGTGCCAGTGACAATAGCATCAAAGGGTTTTCTCACTTGAGAAGCATACATCTTAAATCTATTACACGAGGCATAAAAATAGCAACTATAGACTTTTTGAGAGGCATAAACGTTAGCATTCTGTCAGGAACTCGTGTCCTATAGGCTCGTGCCGCCCCCCACCCCCTTCCAATGTCAACTACCGCGCATGGCGTTAGCTGCTGGGTATCTCAACTATTGAGCGCTAACGTTAAAATTCCATATAGTTCTTAAAGCATATCACACAGCAATGTGTATGTTAAGGTACTTATGTCCTGTGGTCATGTCACTTTTACCGTCTTCCCCAGCATAGGCTATGAAGTATCTAGGTGGTCATTCCACGTCAATTCAACCAGGTTGACGTGGAGTGACCCTAGGGTTAAAACACACATACACACACACACACACACACACACACACAGTTTGCTTGGCAACTGTACCATTACGGCACGGCATAGAGAATATAATATCCAAAGCAACTTAACTTACCACTAAATAGCAAGAGGGCTCTGTTTTATAACATTAGCAGTATTAAAATGAGCAGTTAAGTCTTGGTAAGTAGTACCGTTTGCTTCAATTGTATGCAATAAATGGTAGCCTACAGCAGTTAGCTCCATTTCAGACGAATACAAGCTCACTACACCTGTTAGCATAGCGTTACCACAGGTCATTGAATACTGACAACCCACTTCAACCCTTTCTGTTCCATGTTAACAACAAAAAACTTTTGTTTGTAACGTAAATCAGCAAAACTTAGCGTGGTTATCTAAATTAAATAAAAAGGGAGCATACCTTTATGTGATGTTGTAGAAAATCTGCTGAGGCTCCACGTGTGTCCGTCGTGCTTGTGCCATGGGATAGTGCGTGCCTGGGGTCGACTAGTGTTGCCAGATTGAGTTAGTATTAAGTATAAGTATTATTTGAGTTGAGTGATTTCCGCCCAATCATGGTCGATAACTCGCCTTCTTCAGCAGAAAAACCGCCCCAACAACGGTTTGTCACTATTTTGTCACAGATAAACAATTTAACTCAAATTGTATCTGCCCGCCTAAGCCTAAGGATTATTTTCCCCAGTCCACGAAGTCAAAAGATGGCCAATCTGGCAACACAATCCAGCCAATAACTAGGCAGCCCGGGCTGCAAAGATGCGTGCGAGCTGTGCAGTTTTCCACTTTGGACCTGCACTGTGAAAGCCGTTCTTTTGCAATGCATACGTTTCAATTGCGGTGAAATGCTATCACTGCCCTGACCATTTGTTTAGTAGGAAACGGGAGCATGGTTTCTACCGTGCACGATTAGACGTTGTTTGGAGACGGGGTTGCATGCATGGGGGTGAAGAGGGGGTAAAGTAGCCTACCAAATGCATGCTGAATTGAAAGTCTTATTTTTGTTCTTACAGGTGCAGTACGAGCAAATGGATTGTGCTGCACAGCCACTGACATAGACATTCAACGGCATGTAATCAGATTGTTTAACTTGGCTGCAGACCGTGGCGTGGCGAGGCGACGTCTCCAGTCTAACGGCTTGTGTCCATTATCGCGACAAAGCCCACCGCGCCGCACATAGCCCATTCATTTCCTATGGAGAGCGGCAAGGCTGGGCTCGGCTGAACTTTATGCAAATGAGAGCGGATAACGAGAGGCGATTAGCCAATTAAATGATAGCCAGTGAAGTTCGTCTCTTGCGGGTCCTACCGGAACGATAGTGCCGGAATTGAACAGTTTAAACTACACGCCCACAAGCGGCGACCGCGAGATGGGCTAGGCATCTGCAAGTGTCTACGCGCCACAATAATGGACACGAGCCGTAACCAGGCCGAGGCCAATGAATCATAGGCTCTTTAAATTTGTGTTATTTCGTTCGACTTGTTTGATGAATCATTACTCATAGTTGTTAAATAAAATGTTTTATTTCTTCCAAATTGTTTCAGTTTTAAAATAGTCTGTCGCAGGCTACACATTGTTGTTTTCCAATTCAGTGACCATATGCCTTTTACAAATTCCATTGATCTGTATTTATAATCAGAACATCTCTCGTAGCACTTACTCTTGCTGATCCTAGCACTTACCACCAATTTGGGATGAGGAGGATCCCAGATAGCAATTTCCTTTGGGCCGGATCCGCATAAAAGCCATTAGATCCGCCTGTAGCGGACATACGGTATCTGACTGTGGGCCAGGTCTGCTCCTGATACAGGTTTCAGCTCTGCTAGCAATGCTGTTTTATCACCGGTTTACAGATTTGTCCCAGATCCAAGTTCCGCAACTCAACTGGAAGTCAGGAGATGCGTTTAAAATACAAAACACCGATTTGGCCCAAACCTGTGATACGGATATGAGCCGAAGGACCATTTTTTCACAGCAGACCCAGGTGGTAATGATATTAATTAAGGTGCTGATTCTGCTAAATTGACCTTTCCCTACTTCATTATCAACTGGCTGCTAAAGAAAAAAAAAGGTATTTTGGAATGGCACAAATTTAGAAACCATGGGGGTGCACTATGTTCCCATGGCCACTTCATTTCTACAGTAAGGCTGGAAAAGAAGATATAGTTGGCTCAATATTGATCATATGCTCGTTTCATTATTTTTATTATTACCTAGCAGTGGTAAAAATAGTCAATTGTTGTTTGTGTCAGATCAAACAGTGCTATGAGACAACCCCATATTCTTGCCACGCATGCAGAAGTCCAAGCAGTAACGTTAATCAAGGATCTTTGGTTTGCTCACTATCAATCTTTTGACATGATTTGCCAGCCTGGTCTAGGACAGCCCAACTTTTCAAGGTAGGCTCTGCTTTTCTGCTTTTTATCTCTGTTGGTTTATTCAGAGACAACAATAAGCAAACGAGCGATTGATAACTTTACTGTAAGGTTATACTATTATTTTCCAGCAATATAGGCTAGGCTACTAGCTTAGCTTGAGCAAAACAGCCATCATAATAACTAGCCTATTTTGGTAACAGCTAACGCCAACAGGATCACTGATGATAAAAAAACGAGTGTAATTGTGACTTAACCTATTTTCAAAAAGGAATAAATGGCTCATGTTTATTTTTTTTGTTTCAGATTGACCATGGAGATGACTGAGGAAGACAGCCTGAATATCGATGGGAACAGTGGAATTAACACGACTTAAACTTTGTCTGGGATTGCACTTCTACAGCCAGGTTGTTGAATAAAAAAAATAATAAGACACTTATGTGTAAAGTTTTTTTTACCCCCCTTGTGTTTGTAGCCTAGCTTATGTTTATCAGTTGAGCTGTTGGGAAAACGTTACGAACTTTAGCCTGGGTGAACCTATAACGAACCTGTTAGCAAATGTGTAGCAAACAGATTTTTCAGGATAATTAGCCCATATTACCAATCACATTTCACATGTCAAATAAAGCCGGCTGATGTCTGATAAACGGGTCCGTACCACACACAATAAGCGGACCCGTATTGCATATGATAAACAGATCTGGAACACGTCAGTAACACAGACTACCATACGGAACTGGGCCAGTCTTAGCCCTTATTGGTACCAGATCCGTCAAACGGATCCAGACCAATTTTGGACCGATGTGCGTTTGGACGCCGGATCAGGTCCATTATGCAGATCCGTGCCGGACGTTGTGGTAGGTGTGGCCCAGTTCCGTCCCAGTGTATGTTTGCTATCTGGGATGTTATCAGACAGTGGCATTACAGACTTTCTCCGGAATTGTATGAACGGGTCCAAAACGGACCCGGGCCGGATATGCCACTCATATGAACGGGTCCAAAACGGACCCGGGTCGGATACGCTGCTCACATGAACAGATCCAAAACGGACCCGGGTCGGATACGCTGCTCATATAACCGGGTCCGTTTTGGGAGCGGATCTGTGGATCATTTGCGGATCCAAAGCGAAACCGGGGCGGATGTATCCATTTATGTACGGATGCGCAAAGGAACCGCCGCGGTGTCTGATCGGATCCGCGAGCCGCCACCGCAACGGATACGCCGCGGTGTGCAAGTGGACACAGTTTCAGATCCGATTTCGGGATCCGTTCCGGAGTTCACCATACCTCCGCGGCGGATGCGTTTTGTAGTCAGTTTGCTGTCTGGGAAGGATCTGTGTTAGGTCCTTATTTTAGTCTCTATATTAATGATCTCTCACAACACTGTCACAGAGTAGATATACAATTATATGCCGATGACACTGTTTTATACACACATGCAAAAAATGCTCAGCTAGCAGCTGAGAAATTAACTCATGCCATGCAAGGTGTGGTTGAGTGGCTTGAACAATCTTGTCTAGATTTATTAAAATTAGCAAGACGAAAGGTATGTTCTTTTGTAAATCTAGGGGGCAGATTCCAACTGCAGACATCTCTATTAACAATGACCCAATTGATATACCGGTAGTTAGTGAATATAAATAGGGTAAGGCTATTTGCACCCCTGGTACAATTAGCAGTGTATGCTATTCGTACACTGGTGCAATAAGAAGTGAATTCTTTTCGTACCCCGGTGCACACAGCAATGTGTCCTATTAGTACCCCGTCTAGTACAAATATCAATGTATGCTATTCGTACCCCAGTGCACACAGCAATGTGTTCTATTAGTACCCCGTCTGGTACAAACATCAATGTATGCTATTCGTACCCTGGTGCACACAGCAATGTGTTCTATTAATACCCCGTCTGGTACAAATATCAGTGTATGCTATTTGCACCCCTGTGCATTTATTCTGGCATATTGATCGCACAATGTAATAATAATTGTAAAAAAAAAACAAGCAACATGTTTTTTTGTTGTTATGTAACAGGGTGTGAATAGCTCAGCTGTGCAATAGACACTCTGAATAAGGTATGCTGTTTGCATCAATGTACAGTTAGAAGTGGATGCTATTCGTACCCTGGTGTTTATAGTACTGTATGCTATTTACACCCTGGTGCATGAACTAGGTAATTGTTGCAATCAAAACTCAATCTGCCACAATAAAGCTGACTTTGACTTTGACTTTGAAAATGCATCACACAGGAATCAAACCCCGGTCTCCCACATACAGTACTAACCTGGGTCTGTTACCACTGCACTATCTTATTCCACTTTAAACTCAAACCTTAAAGGAGAATTCCGGTGTGATATTGACCTAAAGTGTATCGAAACATGATACCGAGTGTGAACGTATGTCTCATAGCCCATCTCGGCTTGTCCCCTGCACTCCAAAATCTGGCGCTAGTTAGCCGATGCTACCAACATCTTTTTCAATAGTGGTGCTTCGGCATCGGGCTAGCCATGCAAATAAATCACTGTTTTACACCCATTTACGAGGCTCAATGTATCTCCACACTTCATTGGTAGACTTCCGAGGGCCCTGACATTTAAAACGAGACATTGAGAACTTTGAAAAAGCACTGGTAGTTTACTTACAAGACGATTTATACAGACAGTATCTTCACGAAGTTTAGCGTTTGCAGCCATCTTGAATTTAGTCACGATAAGTCGAGCAACGAGTAAGAATGAACAGCTATGATAAGGGATCAGATTCCAAAAATAATTCAGTGGAAATGCATGGATTCCAGTTGCTGCTACTGGAAGAAACTGGAATCCATGCATTTCCACTGAATTATTTTTGGAATCTGATCCCTTATCATACCTGTTCATTCTTACTCGTTGCTCGACTTATCGTGACTAAATTCAAGATGGCTGCAAACGTTAAACTTCGTGAAGATACTGTCTGTATAAATCGTCTTGTAAGTAAACTACCAGTGCTTTTTCAAAGTTCTCAATGTCTCGTTTTAAATGTCAGGGCTCTAGGAAGTCTACCAATGAAGTGTGGAGATACATTGAGCCTCGTAAATGGGTGTAAAACAGTGATTTATTTGCATGGCTAGCCCGATGCCGAAGCACCACTACTGAAAAAGTTGTTGGTAGCATCGGCTAACTAGCGCCAGATTTTGGAGTGCAGGGGACAAGTCGAGATGGGCTATGAGACATACGTTCACACTCGGTATCATGTTTCAATACACTTTAGGTCAATATCACACCGGAATTCTCCTTTAACTTCAAGAAACACATCAAGAAAATGGAAAAAACTATAAAATATAACTTGGCAAACTTTAGACAGATACAAGTATAAGTACTCTTTTGATCCCGTGAGGGAAATTTGGTCTCTGCATTTATCCCAATCTGTGAATTAGTGAAACACACTCAGAACACAGTGAACACACAGTGAGGTGAAGCACACACTTATCCCGGCGCAGTGAGCTGCCTGCAACAACAGCGGTGCTCGGGGAGCAGTGAGGGGTTAGGTGCCTTGCTCAAGGACACTTCAGCCGTGCCTACTGGTCGTTTTTACAAGTCCGAAGCGCTAACCAGTAGGCCACGGCTGCCCTATGATTAGGTTATCCCTCCCTATGGATGTAGCAAAAATATTTATGCTTTAATTTTTTCACACTTATCATACTGTATCACCTGTTGGGGACAGGCCAGTGAATCTGCCATTAGACCTCTAGAATCATTATATAAGCAAGCTATAAAGATTCTTGATAAAAAGCCATTTCAGTACCACCATTGCAAGATCCTAGAGAAACATAATTTATTGAGTTTTGAAAATTTTAAAAGAAAGACAATAAGCAAACTTTTCAAACTTGACTCTAGTGCACAAGATCTTACACGGCCTGACCCCCGTATGCTTACTGGCTTTTGCTTACTATCGCCCTGCTATTTCTGTAAGATCTACTAGAATAGCCTCTATCTATCCTCCTTTTCCTTTAAAGCCACTACACATCACATCAGTCCTCCAAGTCCCCTGTCACTTGTGGTGTCCCCCAGGGTTCTGTTCTTGGGCCCCTCCTCTTTCTCATATACATCCTCCCTCTTGGCCAGATTATTCACAACCACGGTCTCAACTTCCAATGCTATGCAGATGACATCCAACTTTATCTTACCACTCCCTCTCCCACTGACCCCCACCACGCTCCCTCACTGACTGCCTCTCTGACTTAAAATTATGGATGCAAAACAATTTTCTCAAGCTCAACACAGACAAAACCGAAATTCTGCTGATTGGCCCTAAAAACATCCTCACCAAATCTCCCCGTCTTTCTCTCAACATTGATGGCTCACCTGTCCACTCTACCCCTGTTGTTAAAAAACATGGCATTCAGCTTGACTTCACCCTTAGCTTTGATCCTCATATCAAATCACTCACTAAGACTGCTTTTTTTTACCTCCGTAACATTGCCCGCCTCCGACCCTTCCACTCTGCTAGTGATGCACAGACTTTGGTTCACTCTTTCATTATGTCCCGTCTAGATTACGGCAACTCACTTTTCCTTGCTATCCCCACTAAAACCCTTCAAAGACTACAATATATTCAAAACTCTGCAGGCAGGCTCCTCACCCATACCAGACGATCAGCACACATCACCCCCATTCTCCATCAACTCCATTGGCTACCAGTTCCGTCCCGGATCAAATACAAAGTACTACTACTCACCTTCAAAGCCCTCCACAACCTTGCTCCCCCCTACATCTGCGACCTCCTGACCCCTTACACTCCTTCCCGCTCACTCAGATCCTCTGACCAAAACCTCCTGGCTATCCCCCGCTCCAGACTCTCCACCCTGGGTGGCAGGTCCTTCAGTGCCTTGGCCTGAAGTCCTTGTAACTCTAGAACTCCCTCCCCCAACCTCTTTGTGCCTGTCCTTCTCTTCCTTTCTTCAAAGCACATCTCAAGACCTTTCTGTTTAATGATCACTCCTCCACACCCAACACATAGCTCCATACAGATAACTTGTATTTGTTGTATTGTTTTGTTTGTTTGTTATTGTGTTTCCTTGCCTTCCTGCTATGTAAAGCGACCTTGGGTTTGAGAAAGGTGCTATATAAAATAAACATATTATTATTATTATTACACAGTGGAATGCTGTCACAGCTAACCACACAGCTCTTGTTCACAGATTGGCATTGTCGGCCGCACCGGGGCAGGAAAGTCCAGTCTCACAAACTTCCTGTTCCGTATCATCGAAGCTGCTGGGGGGAGAATCCTCATAGACGGAGTGGACATCACCACTATTGGCCTGCTGATCTTAGAAGTAAACTGACCATCATACCACAGGTGGCTAACGCAACATTGTATTCATGAGACACATTCATTTTGGAACTGAAGTGCAACGTGTGGTTCAGTTAACTGTCGTTTTTATTAGCCTACCAGTTGGTCTTGGGCATGTGAAAACTACTTGAAAGCAAATGTAACAAAAATGTATCACTTGTGTTTTTCTTTTCATGTCTACGCCACCTTAAATGAAATATGGATATCAACTCCAGAAATGTAAATATGGGTTCAGCATATAAAATCAAAATTAGAATATGGTCAGCTTTGCAAGATCATATTTGTGAGATGTGATCTGAGATCTTCATGGTTTTCTCACGCCCATCTCGGCAGGATCCCGTGCTGTTCTCTGGAAGTCTCTGCATGAATCTGGACCCGTTTGAGAAGTTTAGCAATGAGGAGCTGTGGAGAGCATTGGAGCTCTCCCACTTGAAGGAGTTTGCACAGGGTCTGCCAGAACAGCTGCTCTATGAAGTCTCGGAAGGAGGCCAGAACCTCAGGTGGCCAACGGCAAGGACAACGCCTTGTGTTGCCAAGCATTTCTTTTTCGAATCGTGTAGGGCCACCTAACAGCTGTCACATAAGCCAGTGCTGGCCGCTTTGCATCCTCCAGTTGCCGTGGACTACTTAATTAATGCATTCTTTTTGGATTTCATTCAAGAAAACTATTCAGAGATTGTCTCTTCTCTCTGACATAATTATTCCTCACAGCTGAGGGACAGACATCAGCTCTCTTTAACATGCTCGTGGCATCATTCTTGCCATTGCAGTTTCACTCTAACTCTTAATTAGATGATTAGATGAACATAGCTCTTTGCAGGTGATATTTTTTTATGTCACTGGAAATGGAGAATACCAGTATTAAATTAATTGAATACGACAGATCTACAAAGAATGGCACAGTAACTATTCTTGCTATTCTATCACATTTCTTGAAAGTCCTTTAAAATTGATAGAACTCACAACTCTCATCTAACCTATTCTGTGACATAATTAGGCTTTTTTTTATTATATTTCAGTTCACTTTTTTAAATTCACTTTCAATGAGATGTTTGTATGGTACTTTATAACTGCAGATCCCAAATATATACAGCTGATATATTTTTGCTATTTTTTGTTTGTTTGCAGGGCTGGCCAGGGCTCTGCTTAGGAAGTCCTGCATCCTGATCTTGGATGAGGCCACAGCTGCCGTGGACCTGGAGACAGATGACCTGATTCAGGACTTACTATTGCAAGCAGAGTACTGTATGTATGATGTATGTGAGTGATGACAGTGAAGATGTGTGTGTGGGCGGGAGGGGAGTGGAGCAGTGACTGTGTGTGTGTGTGTGTAGGTGGGGGCAGTGTGCTGTAAGTATGTAGAGGATGTGTGTTGGAGAAGATCCTGAAGACAATGTGCTGTGTATGTAGGGGGGGGGGGGGGGAGGGGGGGGTATGTGAAGTGATGACAGTGATGATGTAAGTGTGTGTGTTGGGGATGGGGGTGGGGTGGGGTGGGGGGGGCAGAAAGGCTAGGCAATCAAGGACATGGGTAGATGGAGGAGAAATCAAAAATAATAAATAAATTCAATCAGGTAGTCTTAAAAAGAAAGCTTTCAAAGCTGCCGCATTAATAGCCAGTACAATGGAAATAAATATAGATGAAAGTCAAGTAGCCACAGGTGTGCGAGATCTGAGTGTGCTCCCACTTTGTGAACTCCCATGCCCTGTCTTTTTCACTAAAAAGGTAAGGGGAGGTGACTGTGCACAAGGAACGTTGTAGTGTATCACATAGGGCAGTGTTTCTCAAAGTGTGGTCCGGGGACCACTGGTGGTCCGCAAGCTATCCCAAGTGGTCCGCGAGCAGACGTGGTAAAATATAATATAGATGAGTTGTATGTAAATCCAAACAGTTCTGTCACACTGTCTAGGTAGGATATGCCAGTTTAAATTATATGAATCCTCTGACACAATAAGCAAAGTGGAAAGACAATAAGCAAGGTGGTTCAGTGAGTAGGCCTATTGTGTAGGCTAATATACTGTTGAAGTAGGTCTAATCTTTTTTAGCTAGGTGGTCCGTGCGTTTCTTTTTTATTGGTTAAGTGGTCCTTCGTCTGAAAAAGTTTGAGAAACACTGACATAGGGCATCATAACCATGTGAATGCATACAAATGTGTCCACAGACATGGCTACCACAGTATGATAATGATACTTTATTGCCCCTTAAGAACACTGACAGGGCTCTATCTTCCACTCCAGCGCAATTGACTTTTCGCAAATCACTTTGTGGGCAGATCTTGGGCGCTGTTGCTATTTTACCGGCGGGATATTGACTGTTGCGCCCGACGCAAATCTAAAATGGGGTGGTCTGTAGTAGCTACATTACTCATGGGTGTGGTTTGGGCGTAACGTGCAATAAACCAATCAGAGCGTCATCTCACATTCCCTTTAACAACAGGCACGCTTGTTCCATAGCGGATTGCTATTATGATGGCGGATTTGCCAGGCGCAGCCAGGAACGGTTCACAGCGCTATAGTCAGTTGGGAACAGTTTGCTATTGATTTTTCCTCTTGACAAAATGTAATACAGAAATGTCACTTTCCGATGTTCCGGGATGTTCCGGGATCACTCTCACTAAATCACAAGGTTATGAATGCATGGTGATATTTTTGCAATGTAATCTAACATTACCTCACTATAGACAATGCAGATCTTCTGTCAGATAAGCTCTCCTCTCCCATGCTGCTGCTGGGGCATTTGGGTTAAATGGCATCGGCATGCAGTTCAACATCACGTCTCATTAAGTCCTCTAATATTTCCTAATTTATGTCATCAACACATCCGTGATTCGTAGAAATGTGTACGCTAGATTTATACCTACCGTATTTTCCGGACTATAAGTCACACTTTTTTCATAGTTTGGCTGGTCCTGCGACTTATAGTCAGGTTCAACTTATATATGAAAAAAATATATAATTGAACATGTTTTTAAATGTTAATTTATATTAACTGACATGAACCCTACGGTAAACATTACGTCTACAGCCGCGAGAGAGTGCTCTCAAATGCACAAGTCCTGTGCACTTTCAGTCAGAGATTAGTGCTTGGCTATGCCTGAAACACATGTGCATACCTAAATCGTCAAATTATGGCCGGGATTCTATTCATAGCCGGGCCTCAGATTTGGACAAATAAAAGCCAGTATAATTGTGTTTCAATTTAACTCATAAAAGAGCTCTTCTTAATATTTTATATTGTTGGTTGGTATTGTTGCCAATGAAAAGTCATTGTCCTACACCATGAGTCTCCAACACATTGCTCTCATTGCTCTCAAGCTGCATGCCGCTCCCTTGTGAGCTAGAGACTGAAGCAGTAACCTACATTTAAACACAATTGTTGCTGCCAGGCATCAGCCTATGAATTTTATAAAAAAGTAAATCATGCATAATTTAAAAAATAACTACATTTAGGCTATCTTAGACCTCTTTGGCTATACGGAATAAGGTTTCCCTTGCAGCACATGCAGCAGACGTTCTATGAATGAATGAAAGCACGGATACTTTATCTCGCAATAAGTGGATGGCAATCGAAATCCCGACACTATATGAAACTTAATAGTGAGCCATTAAATACCCCACAGATTTCAGTGGTCATCAGTCCCGATATTTAGCAATATAATCAAACAGTCCAAACGTAAATTAAATCTCAAATTGAACATCTGCTTTGATAGCCTACCCATGCCGCTCCAAACGAAAAGTAGGCCTATGTCTCACAATAAAACGCAAGAAATAAAGGACTATATAGCTGACTCGAATACAAGCCATGGCCAAATAAAGGTGCTGTGCTTTGCGCAGCCTAAATTTGAGGATTTATGAGTCTCCTAAACATTCCTCACCCGTTATCTAGACATGCATGAAAACATTTGAAAACAAAACTCACTGCCATGTAGCCTAATATTTGATCGCTGTTTTGCTACTAATTATCTTTCACGTAATCTTTCCTGTCGATAGCGGTTGAAGTTGAAGCACCTAGGCTATAATTGACCTTTCGCAAGTGTTCTAAGACCTTAGATACTGTTGCTACGTCTGTCAAACATTGCGGAATTAACCAGGAAGTAGCCGTAAACAACCATTGACAACAAGGGGGGAGACCGAGTATGGAGGATTTTAATGAAGAATTAAGCGAAATATTTTGGAGAAATACATCTTTGATATCATCGAGAGCAAGGCAAAAGGGTTTGCAGTTCGCTGTGGAGGGCTATATTCACAATTTAGAGTTTACAAACGAGGGGGGTAGTAATACAATTTGAGCTAAAGCCTATCGGTCCCAATGTAAAAACGAGAAGCCTCACCAACTTTTTTTACAATATACTAGTAATACTATTGTGGACCAGTCATGTTCGTGTACTGTAGGGTAAGTTAAAAAAAATACAGCTGGTCGCTTTCACTTAAAGCATCAGCTAAATGAATAGCTATCTTTGATATCTGTTACACATAGTGACTAAAGCCTATGGTACGGTCCCGCGTCTGCGGCACTGGTGAGCGCATGACGAGAATTGCGTCATTTTTACAGCATGCGTCGATTCTTTGAGTCGACCGAAATTTAAGACTGTGCGTCAAAGTGACGCGTAGACTGCGCATGTGTGAAACGGAACTGCTGTAAACACTTCCCTCCAGTAGGTGGACCACATAGAAGAACAACACTTAAACCTAAAAACAAACCTAGACAGAAGAAGACTTGTTTGGTTACCATAACGACGATGGAACAGAGCGCCTGTCCTCAGCTTGCCTGGCTTTGAGTTACGTGAGACACCACGACATGGAGTCAACTTCGACCGATGTAAAGCCACAATCCACAGATACATTCTTTAACATTATATTTAACGGTCACTTTACCATCTATGGTGTAGAACCCAAAGTATTTCAAGACACCACATTTTAGATGAGTTGGGGACGTAATTATCTGTCTGCTGGCCGTTCTGTGCGTTACCTTTGATTGTCGAAACAGGGTGGCTGCATGGGCTCATTGTGACTACTGGCTATTATATTGGCTTGATTTGGTCATGAGCCCTGGATCATATAGCACTGAATGAGCAATAAAATAAAACTAATCATAGACTGTAGAAATGCGCTACACAGCACTAAAAACCGAATAGTTTATTTATAGTTTGACTACAGATATTTCACGTCATGTTCAAATAAAAAGTGACAGCCCTACTCCTTGCATAGAGAGCTGACATGACTTCGGATTAAATGCATCTTTTAAAAATGAGCGTATGCTGAAATCAAATCGCGAAACCCAGAGCCATATAAAGGTATCTATCAAAGATTCTAGAACAAAGCTTTAGAATCTTTGGTATCTATCTACAACGCTCAGGCGAAACCCAGTAACACTTGCTGATCGAGATGCATTCTCGCCTGTTCCGTATATAATGCGTTATCAATAGTGATTATAATAATAAAGGGAATGTAGCCTACCTCTCCCAGGTGCAATCATTATCACCTAGCCTACTCCTGAACAATGCTGAACTCAAATCTCGAAACTCGCCTGTCAACACCAGATAATGCGTTATCATAATAATAATTGAAGAGGCTACCTCTCGCTCTAAATACACCCATTATCACAGTGAGACATTATACATTATGAACACAAATAGTTACTTCAAAACTTTTATTGACACGTCATATTTACAGGTTTTTGGTTCATACTTTTTGGTATGAGGCAGGTGTGAAGACTCAATACAAATTTAATTGAGGACATCTGTACGCACAACTCTTTCTTACCATGACACTGCTGTGTTTAGAAAAATGTCTTTACTTTGTATCACACCAATATTGCTGCCCTCGCAGCACCGACTCACTTAGCTATAGGCTAAGCTATAGCTATAGGCTAAGTAGCCTAATAAGCAAGTAGGCTAAGCTAGTCTCTCAGCTATACCAACAGGTGTGTTCTGGTGGATGATAAATGGAGCGATGCGATGGGCCAGCTTATCAAACTTCCCAGCAGACAGGCGAACGTACTCATGGTGCTTTTTCCTTCATCAGCTCTTCCTTCGTTCAGTGCTCGCACATCCCAAGTTCTTCTTTTCTTCAGGCGTTTCAGGCTTCTTTGGTGGTTGTGTCCTACTTTCAGGCTCGACGTACCGCCCCCAGTTGGTGGGGCAGAGTATCACAGTTAATCCGTAGTGCGCAGGCGCTAACCTTAACAATTTAACGCGCATTCAGGACAGCAGAAATTGGAGTATGCTTCACGTCCACGGCAAAAATGACGCACGTCTTGGACACGCGCAAATGTGACGCAGGACCATGCCAGAGCCTTTAGGCCTGTGCTTGTACTTACGTTAATGATACCGTTAGGCTACAAGTTAGACTAACAGCTACTGTTCTAACAATGTACTGTCACATACGAGCGAATGAATAAATAAAAAGTACACTACAGTGTGTGTGTGTGGCCAACACGTAGCTAACTGAAACTAAGGATTTCTATATTAGCTTGCCAGGTTACTGTGCCCATGTTGTGGGTCTGGTATACACGCTGGACCTCTGGCGTGCGAAACAAGAAGAGGTAGCTTCAACAAGTGTTCCACAAACATGGCATCAACCAAGAGGGACCAAAATAGCAGCCACACCTGTAGTAAATTTAGTGGTTGCCAAGGCCAAAATTCAAAGAAAAAGGAAACCAATTGTCAATACCTACACACACAAGAAGTAAGATGTTTCTCTCTTCAGCACATTGTCAAAAACTTGTATTTACAAACAAACAATGTATTAATGTACATGTGAACTAGGGCAAGAAATATTCGATCTGCTGAGGGAAATTACAGATGCACCTATCAGCTACCTTGTAGATAAAGATCCACCTCAGCTAGAAGTGAAAGGCCAGAAATATGCCTTGGGATGTGGTCTAAGCCACCAGGTGAGAGAAATAACAAAAAAAGATGCAGTATCCAGGTTTATAATTTTTGTTTTATTATGTGTTCTTATATTGAGAATATATACATATATACATACTATAAGCATAGTCTTATCACATTGCCAACCAACACATCACACTCACAGTTGTTACTTTCTCAAAATATGAGGCTGGAAATTGGACAGTACACTCACCACATACCAAATCTGATTAATATTTCCCAGTCTTGTGTTTGGAATTTTGTGTGACACTATTTTAAACTTTTTTATTTTGGCAATAGCCCTCTCTACATGCACCCTATGCTTTGCTATACGCTTTGTTTCAACAACATCACCAACTGGCATCTGCATTTTGGACTTTGCAAAGGGTGGCATGTTTAACTGAATGCCTATTGAATTGAGTTCATCCTCTATAAGAAATCCTTTGTCTGCCATTACACCATCACCCTTATGCAAGTACCCTTTCTCAATGAATCTTTCCAGCTGTGGAATGATTCCACACTGTTTAACTATTTCCTTGTCCGACACGGAGCCTGTGTAAAGTGTTGATGTAAACATCACAGCGCCACGGGGGTCACACGCTATAAGTGATTTTAAAGTGTTTGTGCTTTTGTAATTTGAATAACTTTGGCTTTGTAAAACAAGAGAAGTCGGGCGTTCAATTTTTAATTCAGTGCAGTCTAATAGAGCAAATGTTGTTGGATAGTCTTCCTTATAATTAGTGGGCATGTTCTGTGCAATAATGTTTCTATGGGGCCAAATGGGCAATTCACCTAGTATGTTGTACATGTAATGGATCCACGAATTGAAAATATTGCTAGCACTTTGTACACTAAGGTTGAAGGACAAGGAAAGGTTTTGCAGATCTGCATTATTGCGTAGTTTCATTAAAACAAAAAGCAGCTGGCTGCGTATGGGCATCTCATCAGTGCTTCTGTCTTTTCTGATGTATGCTATGGGACTTTTTGGTAGACTGCACAGAGGATCTTTTGGAATGCCAAATAGGGCGCACAACTGATTAAAGCGGTCATATGTAAAACCAGTGCTGTATTGGAACATTTTAGGGCTATGATTGTCTTGTAGCAGTTCAGGTGTTACCATCTTGTTTCGGAGTGTGTGTACGTGTACTGTCAAGCTTACAATCTCTTTTTCTTTTAAATCCAATTTCTCCCTTAACTTTTCATTCTCTTCCTCTAACTTCTTCACTCTCTCCAGTTGTGCTTGTTGTTCCAGGGTATCCTGGTGTTCAGACTCTGGACTCTGAAGATTCTCTGGAAAGACAAATAGTTATACATCAACTCCTTCCATTTCATTATATTTACCACTTCTCTTTTCTTTTTCACAGCTTCCCCTTGTTACTAACACAGAAATACCTACTGATGGAGAATCTTCGGCCCAACAACCTGAATTTCCTGATTTCCCTTTACCACCCCAACCCTCTCATTTCACCACAGTAATGAGTCAAATTGCCATGCAACGCTACAACAAATTAACAATGCCATTATCAGCTTGTAAATTATTAGAATACAACACCAAACCTCAAAGTAGATCAACTCTGTGGTTTGATGCTAGATCACAGCGTCTTACAGCAAGTGATTTTAAAAGAATCTGCTCTAGGAGAGCAGATTATGAAAAACTTGCAACAAGCCTTAAGCACAAATCAGCAGTGCAGACCAAGGCTATGAGAAGGGGCTTGGCATTAGAGAGTGTAGCAGCAACAGAATACACAAAACTAAGTAACAATATTGTGTTACCCTGTGGGTTTGTTGTAAATCCCCATGCCCCACACCTTGGTGCTTCACCAGACTATAAAGTAATAGAGGGAGGACAGAGCAACAACCCAGAATATGGACTTCTTGAGATAAAATGCCCTACTAAGGACAGCTTTGAAACCTTAACTTATCTTGCGAAGCTGGAAGATGGAAGGTACAAACTAAAAGAGTCCCACTGCTACTATTACCAGGTGATGGGCCAGCTTGGCATTAGTGGTTTGAAGTGGTGTGACTTCTTTGTACTGTGTGTACAAAACTACCAGCTGGAGCGGATATGCTTTGATGAGGCCAAATGGGAGCAAATGAAGAACAAGCTTGACTCTTTCTTTTTCAATTACTACTTGAGGGCAATAAATATCACAAACAATAAATATCACTTACCTTTGTCACTAGCATTATTCTCTTCTTCTTCATCAGTAGTGAGGGAGATGGAGGACTGACCATCACTTTTCCATCTGTGCAAAAATAACAACATAATAACATGTTCTTAATGCCATATTTCTATGTATTTTTTAACATACTTACCGTTTAGCTGGGGGCTTTCTGCAGCCTCCAAGGTCTCTGGTTTGGCCTGGTGTTGCTATGCCGACGGGATTTGGATAATCCCATTTACGAAATGCTGCAATGATAACACAACACGTTGGTCCTTGTTTCTAAGAGTTACAGAGATGTCCGCTCTTTAAAAACAAGAAATATATTGTTTCGCCATATTTAGAATGATACATCCTAGGCTGTCTTTGCAAAAGTTAAATGGTGCAATCAATTAATTGTTTTGACAAGACCAGAATAGATAGAAGCTAGATAGCTAACTGTTGGTCTGCTGCAGTTAGCTACAGTTACAGCTGCTACGTTAGTTCATTGGGCACACACTAGCATAACACTGGTTTCATACGCTAGCCTATAATGTTATTACATACTAACTACATTACCTTTTTAACGATGTATAATAAAATCTAGTCGAACTATATGAACTAAACAGTGAGATGACAAGTTAGTTCGTACTATCAACAACTTACCTTGGAGCAGACGTAGGTATTTTTATTTATTTTCGTTGGGTTGAGCTGACTATGCAGTCTCCCACATAGTTTAATCCACTGAAGGCATCTCTCATGTTGGGTTTTGGGGAAGGGGAAGGGGAAAAAACAGACACCACCCTCCAATCTTTCTGGATATCTCGTATCCGAGTGGCAGGTACCGTATGCGCAGCGTTTAGGCATGACCGAAAAAAGCCCAATGTTTGACAGACCTTCCTTGGATGGCGACCGTTGCTAACGTAGGATTGGACAGTACACGTTCTGAGGCGAAAGGTCAATTTGACTTCAGCGGTGACAAATCCTGCTGAGAGAGAGAGAGAGCAACGAGAGAGAGGCACCCCCAAAGTGGTCCTGCGCGCGCATGTGCGTGTCTCTGCATGGGGTTCAATTGAAGTCAGAGTTGGTCCGTCAATAGTCCCGCATTCAGGCCGCTCTATTATTATATTAACGTCAGACAGCGCTGTAAAATGTGTGGGAATTTCTCGCATTATGATGGCTAGATTTGCGGGACTTTTATTATTATGCTCAATACTAAGTAATAATTTATTCGCAATACCCGCAATGCTGAAATTTAGACACTGGTTTTAAATGCGCATCTTTTTTTCTCTCGCTCTCTCGGAGGTGGCCAGCCAAGCAATTGTTCTGCTGCCAGCCTGTGCCAATATATCGTCCAAAATGCTTGATTGCATTGCATTCTCCACATTTTTAGCTAAATTTTCATGTACCACATCACATCACTTTATAATTAGCGTCAGGGCCCTTGTCAGCAGCCTTCTGCTTGCCTCTTGCCATAATCACTCATTCGTCTTCAGTAACATTCCCTGTAGAATTCTCAATATTTTTGGCCTCAATGTGTCCAGTTACATAGCCTGTCTGTTCTTGGTCTTGGATTTTCTGAAATATTTGTAAATATCACCTGCTTGCAGCAGCTTCGGTCTGCACTTCCTTTTAAAACCGCATCTTTTTCTCTCTCCAGCATTTAATCTGCTGCCGGCTTGTGTCTCCACATCGTCCAAAATGCTTGATTGCATTGCATTCTCCACATTTTTAGCTAAATTTTCATGTACCATATCAGCATTTTTGTTCAGTGAATCTTTTGTAAATTGCTTTACAATTACCGTCGGGCCTATAGGCCTATCGCCTGCTTGCTTCGGTCACGTCCTTTTAAAACTGCATCTTTTTCTCTCTTGTGAGCATTTAATCTGCTGCCAGCTTGTGACTCCACATCGCCGAAAAAATGCTTGATTGCATTGTATTCTCCACATTTTAGATACATTTTGGTCTACCACATGGCATTTTCTTTCAGTGGATCTTTTGCTTTGCAATTACCTTCCTGCCCTCCTTCTGGCTGCCTTCACTCCTTCATCTTCATTAACATGCATCTTTTAGGCCTCAATAATCCAGTCTCTGGATCCATAGTCTCTGTTTTTGGTTTTGGATTTTGTAAAATACATTTCTAAATAAATGCGACTTATAGTCCGGTGCGACTTATATATGTTTTTTTTTTCTGCTCATGAGGCATTTTTTGACTGATGCGACTTATATTCAGGAGCGACTTATAGTCCGGAAAATAGGTATTTTTTCACATCGGACACCACACTGATTTCCCTCGTGTAGCAATATTTGTCCTTGTAACTATGTATGGTTTGGAGAAATGGGAACTGCATCGTATAGATGAGAGGAGCAAAGTGCATTGCGCAACACAGGCGCCCAAGCAAGCGCTCCTGCAGGTGTAAGCTACAGCTGTACCTTACGATCAGGCAACTCAACAACGAGAAACAGTTTTCAAGTTGACCTACCTTTCCAACTCTGCACAGTATCCCATTAACTGCATGACAGTAGGCTATTCACAATATTTTATGTAGAGTTTGTAAACATGTTATCATCAACTTAATGCACGCACAACTTTTGTTTGAGCAGGAGAGAGAATAACAATGAATGGACGCAGCAACTACAGAAATTGTAGCCAAGGCTACTTACTGCTTTCTTTTACTATCTATGGTTAACAGCACATAATAAGCTGATTTAAGCTAATTCACAAACTCAAGACTTCAAGGCCTTCATGGATATAAAACGTTTTTTGAAAACAACGAAAGGATGGAGGGAACATAGCAAAGCTTGGAGTTATTTCAGATGGGCTACAACAAGGTAGGCAAAATTGTGGTGCTTGTCAAAACCTTAGCGCAGATGGAATAATGCTTATAGGCTGGTGTTAAAGTGCACACGATGTTTAAAACCATACACAACGGTAAATTGGAACAAAACTAAAGGTAACTAGCCTTTATAGGGCTGTATAAAGTTGTCCAAATTAATAGGTTGTAATTAGGTGTTGTTGTTGTAAAGATATTGCATGTAGATGTACTATATAGGCTACTACATTTTTAGTTGACCAATGCACGAACAAAACCGGGAAACAGACAAATATTATTAAGGCTTTGAATGTTTCCATCTGTGCACAGGGTGTCTGTAGATCGGTGTGCATAGCATTCATTCCTGCAGGCCAGTGGCCATGCGTGCGCCCTTAAAATAGCATCTGAATTTGCGCCACTGACTTTAGACCAGGAGGTTCCTGGTCTGTGGCGGAGTTGTTTTCTGTAACTGCAAAATATCAACAGGGACCGTTTGCGCCGGAACACGCCCCCCACAAGTCCCCCTATGGGGGTCTGGGGGCGTGCAAGAAAATGTTGTATATTTTCATGTTTAAATGCATCAATGCACTTTGACAAGTAATTCAGAGGTTAGACTTGCTTATTTTTTTATCTATGGATGGAAATATTTGTGCTGCAGCCTAAACTATTTTGCACTTCAGAATTTTAACCATGCACACACACAGGTGGAATAATGATACTGCATATGTTCACAACCACAAAGCATATTTGCTGAGTTTCACAGTTAAGAAATGGTCAAAAATAGTGTACATTTCAGCACTCTATGCAGAGGTCACCTGTGTTGTTCAGCTTGTTAATCTAAGAAAAGCTAGTTATCTTGGTCATTGTAATGGCCATCTATACGTGCTATATTATTTGTTGATTACGAGGGTAGGGGTGTCTGGGGGAAGGCATAAATACCAATACAGCTAAATCGGCTGTCTATCCTGGTCAATACAGGTTGTCAAAAAATCTATATTTAGACAGATCAATCAGTAGCTGACTGTGGTCACTGATTTTGCATCTTTTTTTTATCTTTCTATCGGGAAAAGTGGAGGGGATTTTTTTTTTTTTTAATTTTTAACATCTGAGGTGTTTGTGTCCCTATCCATTCTAGAGTGATGGTGTTGGATGCTGGCAAGATAGTGGAGTTTGATTCACCTAGTGCATTGTTCCAGAAGCTGGGGCACTTCTTCTCTATGGCAAAGGATGCTTGAATTACCTCTCTTGACTATAGTGCACTGTAAGTGTGACGAGATAGAAGACCTGCATGTAGGATCTACACATTGTAGTACTTCATATCGCTGTATCTTTTTTGTTTGTTTATCTTCCACATTTGTACCACTGACATTTCCGTTTTTAAAATGATTTATACATGTCACATTTAAATTGTCCATTCGGTATCAGGCTGATGTGATATATTGTCCAGTGTTTTGCACAGTTTTAGCCGAAGCTATTGTGAAATCTCTTACTTTTGTACATTTATTTTATATTTAAATAAACATGCTGTCCATGACTGGAAAAAACAATGGATTTCCTGTTTCATCTATCCAGTAATAAATCATATTGTCACTGAATGAATGAGGAGTTTTAAACACCATCATATGGACTCATTATGAAAAGACTATGGGATATCATGTTGGTTGCCATGCTAACCATTGTTTCTGCATCAGTTAAAAGGGCCAAGAGATTCATATCTGGTATGCCCATAATTATGGCAATATCATTTTAATGACCAGCACTCAGTGGAGGTTCATAATTATAAATTATTATCCAGGAATATACCATATTTCTATCAATTATATTATTTTGCCATGTTTATGGAAGCCAAATGGCTCTGTGACTAAAGTGTTAATATAGCTTGTGTCAAGGAGAATTGAGAACTCCCATTGTCTAATCTGATCTCCCATGGAATGACAGTTTGAGATATTGAATAATTTTGATAATAAGACAGTAGCATGCTAATATGACACCTCAAAACTCATGGTCATCTCTTACATAGACATGGGCTGACACAGGTGCACATCTGAGCATATGCATAAAGCATGGACATTTGTTTCCAATGCTGGGGGTGAGACTTCAAAGAGTAAAATAAACAGAAGGGGGGGGGATTTTAAAAAGTGCCTTTGTGTGTGGGTATAACGTTTGAGTGGGTATGAGAAGAGGTTTGCTGGCGCTTTTATAGGCAAAGACAATCTAGGTGGCGGATTGAAGGAGGAGGGAGTAAGAAAATGAGAGAGAGAGGGGCTGGTAGCAGGAGGAGGAGGAAGGAGCAGGGAGACTTTCATTCTATTTCATGGACTCACACCAGCAGGAATCTTTCCCTTTTGATAGTGGAATTAACAGGGAACCGTGCTGTAAGTATGTTTTGTACAGTTTTCATCTTTGTTGCAGTTAAATTATGATTGATTAAATGTTGAGTATCAATAACATGTTTCTAGTGTTTGGTCTGTGAAAATTAGGTATAACACATTTTGTGAACCCAAGGTTGCTTTACATGTGAAGAAGACAGAATAAGGGGGAGACTACAGTAGAGAGGGCATACACTCTTTGGATAGCATCAGGTGTTAATTATCAGGGTTGAGACAGATGAAGTGCATCCTTCCATATAACTTCTCATTACCTCTTGGAATGGCGTAATGTAATACATTGCCTGCAAACACAAAATGCTCCTTTGACACTATATATAACATATTGTGTTGCAATGTTGAGACCCTGATGTTGTTCATTCATTTGTACTATGAAGACATTTTGCTACAATAATTTCTTGAACATAGATATTTGTTAGGGGAGATGGCTATTCATTTACATAACTGGATATGGCAGTCCATGTTTATTTAAATCCTTGTGTAAACAGCACCATCCTTTTCACATTCCAATAACTCAGTTCAAAACAGTCTGTCTTGTCTGTCTTTATGCTCAGTTGGATGGATATGAAGGAAGCAGTAGTACTAGTCAGCGCAGCATATGCCCTTAGGCATTTTAAATTAATTTTTAGACATAAGAACATCTCACCACCAGGGACTTTGGCAGAGAAAATGTAACACTGTCCACAATGTGAAATTATATTTGATCAGATTATGAGGAGGAACGAGATCTAGACATCTAGAGCTATTCTTTGCCTTTTTATGACTTCAGTCCTCCCCAATATGAGGCTGCCGTGCTCTAAAATGTGGATTTTCTTTCTTTTTTTCTCCAATAAACTGTGAATTCTCTTCTCCCACCAAACTGAAAATATCTTTGTGTTCATTATGCTCCCACAGGTTCTATGGACAAACTAGCAAGCATCTCATGCGTTGGCTGTGAACTCTGCATATAAGTGTTTTTTTTTTGTAAATCCAATTCAATGAAGGCCATTGACATGGATGTGATCATGAATGACACAGAGCCTATAATCCAGTTCTATTGCAACTATACACGGGGCTCTGAGCCTCCGGTCTTTGTTGGTGCGATGAAGAGCGAGCCCTACCACATTGCCATCCCTATGACCATCTTCTATTGTCTGCTCTTCATCTTTGGCGTCCTCCTCAATGGTGTAAGCATCCTGACGTTGCTCATGGACACACGGATGAAGGCCAGTGCCATCCAGCTCTACTTGCTCAACCTTGTGATCTCCGACATCATGCAGCTGCTCACCATCCCCATCACGCTCTACCGCTACTACTGGGAGATCTACCCGTGGCGGCTGGGAGGGGCGCTGTGCAAAGCCTACTTCATGGCCCGGCAGATTTACTGCGCCACCACAAGCTGGATCATCCTGGGTTTCACCATGGAGCGCTACATAGCTATCTGCCACACCATGTGGTCTGTGTCCAGCCTGCAGAAGTCGCACTTGCCGTACCTGCTGGCCTTGGTGTGGCTGTTCTCCCTGGCGTCTGCGGTGCCCTTTGCGCTGGTCTACAGCCACGACCGCGCCTGCATCATGGATTACACCGCCCACTCCCTAGACAAGCTTTTCAAAGCATCCACGATGTGTGAGATGACAGAGGCCAAGCCCTATCTGCTGTACAAGACAGCCATTCTGCTGAGAGCCATCCTCTGTTTCCTAGTGCCTCTGATCTGCATTTTGGTCCTCTACATCCTCATTATCAGCCACCTCAGACAGAACTGCCACCAAAGACAGGCCATGGGCCTGACCAGGACAATGGCCATGGAGAATAACGTACCCTGCCATCAAAATGGGAAGCTACTGTGTCAAGAGAAAAGAGCTCTACGGCTTATGGGTGAGGGTAAAATGTCTAATTATTCTACAGCTGATTTTTAGCATTTGTGTCTTGGTTTGTTTCTCAATTTGTTTCTTGTCTTGTGTTTTTTTCAACAGGTGCAGTGGTGGTGGCGTTTTTTCTTTGCAATTTCCCAGACATTGCCTCGTCACTCATGCAGGCTTACCATAGCGTCTGGTCCACACATTTACTCAACATTTATACCGTGGTCAAGACCTACTTCTCTGTGCCACTGTGGTATGTAAACAGCGCCCTGGACCCTGTGCTCTTCTGCATCTCCTCCAAAACCTTTCGAAGGGCCTGCTGGATGACCCTGAGGTCACTGAAGCCCAGGTGTCCAAGGATGTTGCAGAGTAACCGGCATGCACTGGTGACCAGCCATTTGAGTCAGACATCTGGGAGTGCGTCGTGCCGAGAGGCAAGTGAGCTTAGGATAAGGCAACTAGAAGCAGAAAACACTCAGTTCATAGCTCTGCACAGTTGCAGAATGTAGGAACCAATGTCTTTGCGAGGACTTCATTTTCTTTCTAACTTATTTCTAAAAAGGTGATTATGTTAAACTCAGTTCAACAGTGTTAAATAAACAACACTTAGGAAGGTGCAATCTGCTCTTTTAAAGGAGAATTTCAGCGATGTTTCACATAGATCTCTGTTTCAGAGTCACAGAGTACTGTCAGTACGAAAATAAATTGGTTTTAGCTTGAGTTGCTGCAGCCAACAGCTATACCAGGCAGCTAGTGCTACGCTCTGGGGGCATGTTCATGACCTCAAGAAACAGAGATGTGAAAAATCGCTGGAATTAAAGCAACTGTGTTGTAGTGATGTGGATTGTATTCTGTACATTGTTGTTGCTCTGTGATGTTAAGTGGATAAACACTTTTCAGTCTTTATTTGTTAGGTAGGCCTATGGTTTGTTATTATTACCCTCTATATTGGACCTTTGAAGGACCTTTTATTCTATGTCTGCTGGTTATACATTGGATGTTGGGCTCAGTGTGTAGAGAAGCATTCATTTTCATTGCCTTTTTTGACTTCCCTTCTGTATATTGCCAAGGACATTGTGGTGCCTGCCATACGATCCTGAGTAATTGAATGTAGCCTTTTAATGAGTTGATGGCACCAAGCAGGCCTACAGCTGACAGTTTTTTGCAATTGTATATAATTGTATCTGGTGTCGTGTCTTATGTCACAATAAACTTCAAAAGAGAAAAGTTGCTTTCTGACATTTTAGCTTCTCGTCAAGTGCAATGCCTCCCCCTACTGGTAGCCTAGTATGTGGCTTCATACAGCGAAATTAATACTGCACATTGCAAAGTACACTATGGTATGTCATAAGTGCAAAGAGCACAGAAAATGTATAAGGTATTTATCATACGGCACAATTAACACAGCATGATCAGAAGTGTAGGCTACATAGGGTCCTAGGTCCTACTGTTTTTGAAAAGCTGTATGTCTTTCTTGGACTGGACAGACGGTTTTACTGCCACGCCCAATTTTGGTACCAAACCAATCGGAAGAAAGATAGGTGCCTTCCAAAGTAAAACAGCGGAAGATTCAAACTGAACATGGCGGCCGATAAGGATGTCGACGAAAATAAACAAATCAGGAGGTAACGTCTTTGAGTAAAGTTGTTTGCAGCCACCCAGACTATTATATTGAAAATACAAAATCTACTAATAGAGGAGTTAAAAGCCTCTATTCATACCTAAACATAGTTTCACATATGGCTAGAAGCTAGGCGGAAGTTTGCCTAAAACTACCTAGCTAAAACAACATAAGCTGGTTAAATTAGCTAGCAACAGCTAACGTTAGTTTGGATAGCAACTGAAAAAGAGAAACGTTAGTGAGGTTTGCCAGCTTATATATCCATTAAAAAAACTGTATGTCTTGACACATCGCGTAGTTTGATAACGCTGTATTTAAGTTACAAGTGAGTACTTTTCTATTTTCAAATTACTGCATGATACTAAATCATCGTTTATCATCAAGACGCAATTTAAACGGTGTGCAAGCTTGGCTTGTAAGTAACATTACGTTAACGTTAGCTAACGATAGCTGGCTAGCATAAGTTGGAAACCACACCAACCAAGCCTCACCTTGCCATTATTTGACAGTTTGCAATTGAATCTTAAGTAACGTCTGACGTTACAATTGCAATGTGTTGTAATCAACATGCATTTTGAAATTGTGTAGCTTGCTAACGTTAGCTGGGTAATTTCAAAACAGCATCAGTTGGAAAAAGTAATATCATGCCTAGCAGTGAGTTAACGTCAACCAGCATTGATTATGTAAGGAATAATGTATTGTCCGCTGCGCGTCGGGGTTCTGTTCTCCCTGTCGGGACTTATTTTCTGATAATTACCGGCGGACAATACATTATCCCGCTTATTACACGGCTACTTGCCAAAACGAGAAAAGAAACCTAACACAATGAATCTTTAAAAATGATTTTGCTACCGTTTCGTGTCTTCCGCTGACAAAATAAATAGTTCGCCACACAGACAGAACTTGACAGTTTCAGGTGTCAGTTCAGGTTTACTTTCCCTTTCAATGAAATTCCATTGCAATAAGCGAACGGAATTCTTGCGGAGGGATATGAAAGACGTTAATCAACCCGTTGCCATTAACAGCGGTGATTATATACTTTGCCGGTGATTTATATAGATTTAACATAGGCCCGAACGTTGGGAAGGCCCATTCATGTGAATGGAACTTTCTGCAGCACTCTGAAGAGCCATGTAATAACCGATGTTAAAGGAATTATCCGGAGTAAAATGCACTTTAGATCAGTGTTTCTCAAAGTGTGGTCCGGGGACCACTGATGGTCCGCGAGCAGACGTGGTGAAATATAGTATAGATGCAATATTGAACCAACTTGTATGTAAATCAAAACAGTTCTGCAATATTGCCTATGTAAGCTATGCCAGTTTAAATCATATTAATCCTCTGACACAATAAGCAAGGTGCAAAGACAATAAGCAAGGTGGTTCAGTGAGTAGGCCTATTGTGTAGGCCTACTACTCTTTTTGTAGCTACTGTAGGTGGTCCGTGAGGGTTTTTTTTTTTATTGGTTAAGTGGTCCTTGGTCTGAAAAAGTTTGAGAAACACTGCTTTAGATCAATTTACGGATGATTGGGAGTACATACGTAGTATCCCGAGGTCTTTATGTGGTCGGATAGAGAGTCCAGAATGAATTTCATCAAGCCAGTACCTTTCCGGAAATTTTGCCATCTTTGCTGCCATCTTCAGGGAGTGTGGACTAACACGCCCTGGAAATTCACAATTTCGTCGCTTTTTTTTTTTTTTTTTTTTTAAACATAGTCCAGTATTTCTTTCGAAATTGAAATTAAGTTGTGTGGACTGGACTTTTTTTTCTTTTCTTTTTTTTTTAAACGGCGACGAAATTGTGAATTTCCAGACCGTGTTAGTCCACACTCAGCAATCGACTTCTACTTTCCCCTGAGAATGGCAGCAAAGATGGCAACATTTCCGGAAAGGTATTGGCTTGATGAAATTTTTATGGGGCAGCCGTGGCCTACTGGTTAGCACTTCGGACCTGTAACCGGAGGGTTGCCGGTTCGAACCCTGACCAGTAGGCACGGCTGAAGTGCCCTTGAGCAAGGCACCTAACCCCTCACTGCTCTCCGAGCTCCGCTGTTGATGCAGGCAGCTCACTGCGCCGGGATTAGTGTGTGCTTCACCTCACTGTGTGTACACTGTGCGCTGTGTGTGTTTCACTAATTCACGGATTGGGATAAATGCAGAGATAAAATTTCCCTCACGGGATCAAAAGAGTATATATACTTATATATATAAATTCATTCTGGACTCTATCCGACTACATAAAGACCTCGGGATACTTCGGTTTGGCTTTAGGGACCCTCTACTCACTACCACGTAAGTGTAATGTTGTTTGGAACTGTAGAAGAGGTATAAAAATAGCGTTTTGTAGCTGCGAAATGATATGCCCGCGTCACTTCCAGGCTAACGAGTTTTGACTAAAAACGGTAACATCGAACTTTCTCAAAACACATCCGAATGACATGATTTGGATGTCAACTCAACATATGTACTCCCAATCATCCGTAAATTAATCTAAAGTGCATTTTACTCTGGATAATTCCTTTAAGCAAAGCATTGCAGTCTTGCAAAACTTGCATATTTCTGTTCTTACAATGCCAGAGAGATAAAGTACATCGATATCATTATTTATTTAATTTCCAGAGAAACCTTGTGCAGCGTTGTGAACAATCACGACATGAACCCAAAGGGCCAGCCTGTCATTTTCAACCCCGACTTCTTTGTGGAGAAACTTCGTCATGAAAAGCCAGACATTTTTACAGAGCTGGTGCTAAGCAACATCACTCGGCTCATTGATTTGCCAGGGGTAGAATTTGCTCAACTTTTGGGAGAGGTTGAAACAAAAATACCTGCCTCAACTGGCTTCCTCCGATCCTTCAACTTCCTCAAACGCAAAGGTATTCGCATATGAATGTTTATGCATTGTAGCGTGTTGCTCTGCTCTTTAGACCAAAGAGATGGTGATGTCAAACCTGGAAAAGCCAAGGCCAGTGATGTAAAATGTATTACATTTGTCTCATACAATACTTACTGGTGTATTAATATGCTTGGGTCATTCCACGTCAGTTCAACCAGGGCCCATGCACTTGGGTCTCAAAAAATTCTGAAAAAATTACCAGGTGTACCTATGTTACCCACAGGGGGAGGGGGGTATTGGAGTTTTTGGCTGGGCTCTGTTTAAGTCTTCAGAAGACATATTTGTACTCAACATAGGCTCTTGATTTATTTTCCTTACTGAGATAAGTAGAAACACTCTCACAAAAAGCAATAAACAGAAAATAAATCCCTTCAGGGTCTGAACAGCAGACCTCACAAGTCTGAAAAATCTTTTTGGTTATCATTTTCAGAGCACCCAAACACCTTGTGGGAATATACAAAGATTTAAATATGTTTTTCCTTATTCTCCATGATCCCTTCTTTTTGAAAACACCAATTTGACTTGTCTTATGCAAATCTTTCTTTTTTATTTTCCACTCTGAACATGGGCAAAATGCCCCATTGACATCAATATGTTTTATATAGTCACCACACTGCCACCTGTGGTTGTATAGAGTAACCTGTGGTAGCTCTATACAAAACATATTGATGTCAATGGTGCATTTTGCCCATGTTCAGGGTGGAAAGTGAAGAAGAAAGATTTGCATAAGACAAGTCAAATGGGTGTTTTTAAAAAGATCATGGAGAATAAAGAAAAAAATATTAAACAAATCTTTGTATATTCCCACAAGGTGTTTAGGTGCTCTGAAAATGAGAACCAAAATGATTTTTTAGACTTCTAAGGTCTGCTGTTCAGACCCTGAAGGAATTTATTTTCTGTTCATTGTTTTTTGTGAGTGTTTCTACTTATCTCAGTAAGGAAAATAAATCAAGAGCCTATGTTGAGTACAAATATGTCTTCTGAAGGCTTAAACAGAGCCCAGCCAAAAACTCCAATAAAATTTGTATCAACTTTGAGGGACAGCTATGACCATGCAGGATTATCCAGACCAAACGTGACGATTTTGCTACATACTATTCCTATTTATGTACCAGCATGCAAAATTTGAGCCTCCTACATGGTTTAGTTCTTGCGCTGTGGGCTTGTGAACTTTGACAAAAAAAAGAGGCTGGACAAAATCGACACCCCCCTCCCCCTGTAAAACTGGCTGTGTCTTGGAAAGTATTGATCTTACATAAGAGTAATTTTACAGTGTGTCTCCTGGGTAACATAGGTACACCTGGTAATTTTTTCATAATTTTTTGAGACCTAAGTGCGTGGGCCCTGGTTGAATTGACGTGGAATGACCCGCTTTTAACTGGCACTTAATTGTTCTCATTTAGTTCTTTAGAAGTCTTTGCTATGTTCATTATGCCATGCGTCACAGCATTATAATGGTTGGCCAGTTGCATGTATTTTATTGAGTCCTTTGATTTCTGTTCAGATAAGGGAGTCATATTTGGAGCTCCTCTAACAGAGGAGGGAATAGCTCAAATATACCAACTCATTGAGTACCTCAGCAAAAGTAAGTTTAATACCCTATCTTCCCAGTGTTTCCCATACATTGACTTATTTGTGGCGGCCCACCACAGTATCAACATTGACCACCACACAATGATTTTCCAGGTTGTACTAAATTGTGCTTAAAGCTGGTTAGCATCATAACCACGCTGTGCTAATTTGTTAAAAACTGTTGCATTCAAGTTAATTCTGCAAATCTACCACCACAAATGGAATTCAATTCTGTGGGAAACACTGCTTCCCTAAGGCCTAGATTTTTTTTTTCTTTTCTTTTAGACTTTGTCCGAATGCATGACGTCACTGCTAATAGTTCATTCTCTGCTGACTTATTTTTGGCATAAATGGCTTTATTGGATGTTCTCTAACTGAGGCGAACAACTCAGGGGAGGCAGAGGGAAGAGCATGAGCTCATCGTTTATTTTTGACTCAGAATGATGTCATCTCCTGCAAAAAAAAGTGGACAGGGAATGAATGGTTGGTAAATAATAGATGCTGAAGCACTTTGCTCTGCCCCTGTCAGACCTGCATGTGGAGGGTCTGTTCCGAGTGCCGGGGAACAGCATCCGGCAGCAGGCCCTGCGAGAGATGCTGAACAACGGGGCGGACATTGACCTGGAGACGGGGGACTACCATCCCAATGACGTGGCCACTGTTCTCAAGGTCTTCCTGGGAGAGCTGCCTGAACCACTACTGACTCAACGACACTTCCATGCCCATTTGAAAATAGTTGGTACGTTCATCACATTGAAGGGAGAGAAATTCTCCAAGCCTGATTTATGTTTTGTGTGGTACCATTGAGGCTAAGAAGAGAATATATTGGGATCGTGTCATCCATGTATCAATAGTGCAGAAAAAGGCTGAAAGCTCTTTGCTTTTGCTACATTCCATGATTTTTTTTGTTGTTTTTTTTTTGGTATCTTTTGCATGAACAATAGCATTTCTTTGGGTCCACATCGTTAATTGAGGCAGATTTTAAAAGCCGGCTAGAGATACCTTACTTTTGAAACTTGAATTGCACACATGGAATTCATCCATTGATGACCTCTGCTTTGCGTTCAGAGCTCACATTGCTGGATGAGAAGGGCAACAGAACCAGCACTCCAGATAAGGAACGTCAGATCCAGGCTCTCCAGCTCCTGCTCATGCTTCTGCCCCCTGCCAACCGCAGTATGCTTAAGCTCCTCCTGGACTTACTCTACCAGACGGCCAAACACCAAGACAAAAACAAAATGTCGGCCTCTAATCTGGCACTCATGTTTGCCCCGCACATCATTTGGCCCAAAAAAGTATGTTTCAGGAGCCACATTCTCATTGCCAGACTTTCTACAGTTCTTTTAGTTGTAATTGTGTGGCACCATGCCAGTATATTTCCCGTGTTAACTGTTTTGTCTGAATTTATCGGCAGGTGCATGCAAATGATCTGAAGGAGAATATTAACAAGCTGAACGACAGCACCACTTTTCTCATCAAGCACTCTCAAAAATTGTTCAGGGTAAGGATCCATCATTCAGTACCTGGATAATTGTGTGGCTTATTTCGATGTGCGAGCCGACTTGGTGCAGCTGTTTATTTATGCAAGGCTCAGAGGTATTGTATTCCTTGGGTCAGTTTTGATGCATCAGATTTTATCCCACTTGACTGCAATGTTGGTGTGAATAGCCTCATTAAGGTCTCTGATAATGCCACATATTGTCTTTGTCATCACTATTTAACTGCATAATAGGATAGGTCGTGTTAAGCTATAAACAGTTTCTGTTTTGATATTTCTTTGTCTGCAATGCCAAATACAGAATATTTAAGGTAAGGGTCCTTGTTCCCATGTCTACTCTGGACAAACAATCCATGCCTCAATTTGCATGTGAATAGACCCTGAAAAATGTCCTTCTCTTTGCCTGACTTTGATGTCCCTCTTCCCTCTCCCTGACATACTTAGCGCTTTCAGACATACTTGTAAGACCGGAGGTTCTGCCGATGTTAAACGGTAGGGCCGTATATCTAAACGACATCACCGGTCATATGGAAGTCCGAATTTAGCCGGTTGTTCTACTACTCCCCCCCCCCCCCCCCTAGTATTTCCTCCGTACATTATGTAAATGTGCTGTGTCTGAACGAGGCGTAGAACATGCGGTTAAAATTCACACCTAGTGAGAGGGCGTGTTGGTGACGTTTCTTTTGTGCGTCCATGTGGTTAGATCTGGGATGCTTTTGGAAAAAAATAAACCATGAAAAAACGAACAACTTCACTGTTATGTTAGTATTTTGTTTGTTGCTTAAAAACGTTGTATGATGGCCTTGAAGTCTTGAGTTAGCCTACTGAATTGGCTGGTGGCTGGTACAACATTGAAAACAAATGTGTTTATTCGAAGCACACATACAAATACTGTAGGTCAATTTCAAGTGCGCACTTATGTGACTAGCCTGCGCACAATAGATTTCTCTTCTTTAGCCTACATAATGCATAGGCTACACTTCGTAAACAAAAAGCAGCTGTGAGAGGCAGCGGCCGCATATATTCTGCGTCATATCTCGCATCTTGTGAACTCTACAAGCCCCCACCCCTCACTCGACAACCACACAGAGATTCTGTAATGTGCGTGTATGTCGTTCACACATACGTCCGTATAAGGTCAGTATAAGGTCCGCAGGTTAGCATCATATCTGAATCATCCGAAGGGTAGGACCTCCGTTTGACAAACCTCCGCATATACTACGGAGGTTATATCTGAAAGCGCTTACTATCATCCAATCAGCTAGGCAGAGTGAGACCTTCTGTTCTCAATAAATTGAACTTGACATTTAGAATCCATATTTCTTCATAATTTGTTTGTTGCCCCATCTATTATTTTGTCACATAATACTACTCTAAGGGAATTAATGGAAGCCGTAAAGAATAAAGATTTGTTGGCTTTGAAAGGCACAAGGAAGTATTCTGGCTATCTTTGAGGGGGAAGGAAGGATGTATGTATTTGATGTGGATTTTCATTTCTAATGACGTGTTTTTTTTGTTGTTTTTTTTGTCCTTTGAAGGCACCTGCCTATGTCCGAGAACTTGCTAAACTGCATTTCATAGGATCAAAATCAAAGGTAATGGTTGTCATAGATTCTGCTTATGGCCTTGTTGGATCTGTGAAGAATGTACAGTAATTATATTTCGTTCTTTCTGTGCCGAGCATAGTCCACATTGTCTGTAGCTGTTGATTTTGCTATGCCTGTCAATTTGAAATTAGTGTTTTTTTTTTTTATATATATCTGTAAGTGTCTGCTAAATGAATAAATGTAATGTAGTTGTAAACATGTCCCTGACCATTTCCATTACACTTGGAAAGAAAAACATTCAATATGTAATTAGTCCGAACCCTTATCTTTAATCTTGTTCTTATAAATCCGATCGAGCACCACCATTTGCAGTTGAATTTTCATATTCTGCACATATGTTATAGCCTGGGAACACCCAGACCTTCACAATTGTACAATTTGGAGTGGGTCTAGAAAAGGTCCCACTGCGTAACTAGCAGTGAAATTAAACTTAAATTTGTTTATTAAACTGTAATCAAATCAAAGTGTAGCAATCTTGTAAACTAAGGTTTTAAATGCAGTTGTTTACTCAATTCCAAAGAAATACATGTCCATGCTAGATTAGCCTCTTGGTCAGACGGACTTGCGGAGCAAATTCCAAATTTGCTGAAAGTTTGTATGGGTATTCCCAAATTCTTAAAATTCCAAAGAGTTACTTTAGATATAATGTTCAAAAATACAAGAAACTACAAGAAGCACCTCACCTCAACTTTTTAACATTTTTGACAAATAGAACCTATATATTAGCAACCAGTGTATGCATTCCTTGTTAGCAGGCAGTCTCTAAAATGCAAAATGATTAGCAAAGCTCATAAGAATTCCTCACTGCCTGGTAAAGCTGTATGTTGATTGATGCTCTGCCACAGGATGACCTGGACCTTGCCGTGTGCAGCCCCCACCTCAGTGCCGTGGTGGTGCCAAGCAAGAGGCCGGCCTGTGTGGTGGAGAGTTCCACAGGGGGCGAGGTGCATACCCAGGAGGCTCTGCGAGAGCTCTTCAACCACGTCAGCAACATGCCCGAGTCCGCCAAGAAGAAGAAGCTTATACGCCAGGTACCACATCCATGTGCAGAGGTTACATAAGAAAACTCCCTCTCTTCTGTGTTTGTTGAACTGCAAATTTGCTTATAGCTGCTTAGCTAATGTATATTATGCATGTTTTTTATTTTGTTTTTACGTGTGTCCATTTTCTTTGCTAGTTCAATAAAGAATCTTCTGGAACTCCTGTGTCTACCCGATCAACATCGGTCAAGAAGCATAGTCGCTCTCGTACGTTCAGTGGAATGATTAAGGTGTGTATTTCAAGATCTTAAAACAATTAATGCATTTATAGGTCACGCAACATGATCCCGTTATCCCGTTTACTTCCTTTGCATGTAATTGATGGCCCTGTCCTGATGTTTTTGTGCAGAGGAAGGTTTTAGGGAATCATGTGCCAAGTGAAAAGGGAGAGAGACACAGTTCAACTGAGTCTCCTGCAGTCCTGAGCCAAGGCAAAGAGAAAGTGGTAAGTATCAGCCTTTAGGATACCTTTTACAATTTAATTTGGAGAGTGAGGAGTTCTCATTAAAAGTTGATTGATAGGCCTGCTATCCAAAGTGTATTTATGCATTTGTTCCTTATAATGTTTTGGTAGTTCTGGCACAGTTTTCCCTTCAGATTCAGTTCCATTGTTGGGGAAACGCCACTTACTATTTTTCAGAAACTTCAATACATTGTCTAAATTCTCCTTTGATGAACCGGTCCATTAGTGGAATACCTATAATTTGTGGTGTTATTTTTCAGGGTTCCACATCTTTCACAAGGACGTGTCTTTCACCAGCAGAGCAGACTGCTGTTGCTAAACTCCAATATTAATTATGGAAAAAGATGAGTTAGTCTTGCAGGGGCATGCTACCATTTATTGAGCTGTCTTTACTGTCCACCTCCCCCAAATGGACAGATGGTTCTGTTATTTGTGGTCACTGTTTGGTAGATATAACTCTTTAAGTCATATCCCAGGAGTGGTTTCAGTGTCCGGTTATGCAAGGATCACTGATGGATTGAATAGATTTCAAAATTAGTAATATAAGGTACGTTTGGGAGCCCACACATATTTTATTTGTTTTATGATTTTTTAAAGTTTTTATAATATTTATTATTTGCTTTTTTAAAACTCCTTAAGGCTTTTTGTCAAGTATACAAATTTACTATATCTCCATCTCGGCTGGATCGTTTTTCACTTTTTTTTATTGATCACCTTTTATTGACCACACTGACAGAAATGTGATAGACGTGATAATGATGCATTGGCCACTAATTGTCCTTTATGTATAGGTCTGTAATATTTATTAGGTGGTGAAGTGACCAATATTTCTTACAGCACTGGGAGAGGTCTTGAAAGCTTTGAGGGATTTGATGGTGATGCAGAATGGTGGAAAGTTTTTGTGATTATAATTGTCCTTTCAGACTGAATGGCTCGTTACTTGGAATTACAGGGAAGAACATAACATAAAAAACATCTGAGGCATTTGGCCATTTCAAACAACAAAGAGTTAGATATATTTAGAGGGTAAGTGCTTTGTTTAAAGACCACCATTTGCCTTGTGTCAGGATATAGTCGTGAAAGTGAACTTGATTTGGTGGGCAGCATAAACTTGGGTGATTTTTAACTGAAAGGATTTCTTGGAAGTTTGTGGTAAGGAAATTGCATGTGGCTCAGAAGGTTGTCAAGGTGCTTTTTATATTTTTGGGACAAGTCACCACCATATTCTATGGTGTGCATGAAAAAAAGAAAATTAAAAGCTTCATCTCATGAGGAGAAAAGGAGGTGTTATATTTGTCATGCTTTTTATTTTTACTGTGAGATATACTAACTGTTACAGATGTACTGAAAAGTCATCTTACGCATAGTGCTAGTTTGTTTACTGCATTCAGGTTCTTTAATTTATATATGTTCCTATGTCGACCTGTGCATTTTTAAAATATAATTTTTGTACCTATATTTTTGAATATAGAAGATTTGTATCATATTGGTTGTCATGCCTTTTTAAGTTGAGCTTGGAATTTGACAGTTCTTAACATTCTCCATTTTTGCTTTGGGTATTTGAGGGGTGAGGGACATTTTCAACAATTCAAATCACCTGTACATTACTTCATGAAAATCAGTGCGTGCTTTTGTATGAGTGTGGGTGTCTGCCAGTCTTCACTGGATGTAAATACTGTGAATTCTAAATCTTACCTTTTCTGATAGTTTTTTTTCCCTCAGTGATGTTTGTTTTGCCTTGAGTGTGTGTATGGTAGCTTTGAGACCACTACTCTTAAAGAAGAGCTTTTCTGTTGTATATGTACTTTTTGGGGGATGGAGTGTTTTAATACTGATAACAACTTTTAAATAGTCTAAACTTTGTTTGTATTTTTATGTATTTATTCTCCTTTTACATGTCTTAAATGTGAACTGCCATTTTGGGATCTTAATTTCAACTGAGATTTGAATTAAGTTGAGTGTAAATGCATTACTTGTGGAAAGCTTGTTTACGTCTGTAGTTTTCTTTTTTGGCCACAAGGGGAAGCCATGGCAAAGGAAAAGCTCATTCATCTGTTAATAAAACCATGAAGGCATGGATTCTATTAAATCTACTTTTGACATATTGTCTGGTTTGCTGTGCCTCTTTAACTGAATGTGATTTAAATTGGATAGAAAATATGTTATATAAAGAAATACAGAGATAATTAGATGTGCATAGAAAATTAAAGTGATTAGGCCTGATGGAAATTTATCAGAATATTTGGTTATTAGCAATATAGGCACAATTACTAACTGCGCCATCTATAAAGATTTGCTTTAGAGTAAGCCTTGGCATCTTGGTAAAATTGCAAGAACCTCACATTGTGAAGGAATGTCTCAGTGTAT
The DNA here is from genome assembly GCF_018492685.1 of Alosa sapidissima. Classification (NCBI taxonomy): domain Eukaryota; kingdom Metazoa; phylum Chordata; class Actinopteri; order Clupeiformes; family Clupeidae; genus Alosa; species Alosa sapidissima. The sequence continues at coordinate 30,693,930 of NC_055972.1, read as the reverse complement.
CATTATACCGTCTTTGCCATTTTCATGTTTGGTTCTCTAAATATATGTTCCATGTGTCTCTTTCTCGGACACCCAAGAGATGCCTGTTGTTTCTCATGTTGTCTAAATGAAAACCGACCAATGTCTATGTTTGAAAGACCAGCCAGTGCCATATTTAAAATGTGTTTACAGATAACTGGAAGTTTTATTTGGCAGCTTTTATTTTTGGAAGGTATTTCTGCAGTGATCCATTACAAGACAACGTCTTCAACGCGAGCGAGGGAAGTGTGTGTGTGTGTGTGTGTGTGTAAAAGAGAGAGAGGTCTAATAATCATAATAAAGCCTACAAACTAGGCTATAGCCTACGGTGAATTCTTATGGAATTTCCTTTGAGGTGTGTGTAGCCTACAGGCCTTCAAGCCCGCGTTGGCAACTGTCTATAGGTTGTGCAGAAATTATTGACCAAACAGTCATATCCCAGCTTCAGCCATGTGACTCAATCAGAATTTCACATTGTCCCGGGCTGGCGATGGCGTACATCCTTATGGCAACATATTGGAGAATATTTGGCGGCATAGAATATATATTTAACCATTTCAGTGCCTTTTTTAATGTCCTCCTGAAACACGCTTAGAGGGCGCGCGCACCTCACGTCATGGAAAGCTCTCCTCTCCGTAAGCTACTGTAGCCTCGCGCCCTTCCAAATGGGATGTATACAGTTTACATGTGCTCTTTTACGGCATCTCTGGGGGAAATGACGCCCTCCATTACCGGTAAATGTTGTGGTCCCCTCTTTAATTAAGCTTTTATTCTCTGAAGATCTCCACGTTTGTGACAGCTTTACTGGGCCAGACGGAGTTCTACCCCTCGGCAGTGGGAAGAAGTAGGTTATAGTCTGAGAGAATATTGGCGACTTAATTGTTGGGAGGAGAGATCCCTGACTGCAGCTCGTTTCCCTGTTGATGTGCTCCTAATGTATTTCTTGTTTTCCTGCCAGGCTATATGAACCAGGTTGCAGTGTAGTCCAAAACACTACAGTGTTTATGTTGGGGTATTTTGGCTTTTCTGGGGAAATAAGCTCGAATTTGACACGAGCGCGCTCTGCGTGAGGAAGAGTGGCTAACTCAACGTCAAGTGTAAAAGCGAGGTGTTTATATCATTGCGTGCGTCGAGAGTTAGTTACTGGGCCCTTGGCTAAATACATAAAACGTTACTACCACGTTAAACTTACTCACCTCCCAGTCATATCCACCCCGTGGATAAAACAAATTCCGAGGTGTCAAAGCCAACACACTTGTGGAGTGGAAACGAAACTGAATAACTGCCGTTTTCAGGGCCTAGGCCTACATTATTGTCCAATTTCCATATGACTGAAGAATAGACTTATAGCCTAGTCTTAAATTAATCGGAAAAGTCAGTGCTGTCTCGAATTCCATAATTTTGATTATCTCAGTTTTTGCTCAACTTAAGTGTCCAACAGGTTCTTGCTCAACTTAAGTCCAACAGGTTAGGCCTTTGCTCACTCTCCCATCACTTTTTTCCATGATTGGCAGAATACCAATTATAGTGTTTTTTTTTACTTCATGGACAAATCTTAACTGTACACTGTCATTTTCTATGCCCAATAGTGGTAACTAGTCAGTCGCCTCTCTTGACAAGCCAGCCTAGTGCTCCAGTTGACTCCACGAGGCCGTGCTGTCTGACACTACAGTACATGCTCTGGACCGGGACCACATGTTTGGTATTTTAGTCCACTTTAGTGAACCCCACCACACAACCGCATCTCAGTCTGGCACTCTCACCTTCTCCATGGCAGTTAAAATGCTTGTTTCCTAGCCACGACTCTTCCCTGCCACCCCAGCCCTGTAGAGTGAATGAAGTTGGCAGAGGGAAGTTCTTTCTGTGTCAGTTGTGACACCGTCCTCTGACACACACACTCACACCCATATAATTCATACATGCACTACCTCATTCTGGCAATATGCATATGTGCATACATATCAGGCGTATGCATGTGAGGTTTGTATGTGTCCCAGTGGTTGCTTGTGAGCTCGAGTGAGAGGGCCTGGGGACAGGGCTGCCTCTGTGCCATGCCAGGTTGCTGATCTCCTGTCTGTGGGGGCTGCAGCGAGCGTGGATGAGAGCCTGAGAGAATGAGAGTGAGTTCAGGCAGGGTTCTGGAGGGGGGGTGGGGAGGTGTGTGGTTAGAGGGGGGTTTAGAGGGGGGGCTGTTTGAGTGGGAGGAGTCCGGGAGCTGCTATTTGTAGATCCTTGTGATGGATGACTGCTGTGTGTGTGTGTGTGTGTGTGTGTGTGTGTGTGTGTGTGTGTGTGTGTGTGTGTGTGTGTGTGTGTGCGTGTGTGTGTTTGAGAGGGAGAGAGAGAGAGAGAGAGCGTTTTTTTTCTTTCTGCTGTTTCCCTATTCCCTTCTCTACGGGCAAGCAGATGAGGGCTGGAGAGAAAAGGAGAAAGACGTAGGCACAGCAGAGCACAGCACACCGCAGAAGGAAAGCAACTCCATAAAGAAAGGGAGAAAGACAAGGAGAGACTTTTTGCTAGGAAGTAAAAGGGCCAGAGAACGAACAGCTTTTTGTTTCATTCACAAGGAAGACGCTTATTTATTTTGAACACATCCATTTACCAACCCCCCGTGGACTTAATTATTACATATTTTTCCTAAATCACAATTTCTATTTATTTTTGTTTTTGGTTATTTTTCCCCCCTCAATTTTTCTTTTTTTTTGGCTGCGTTTATTTCACTCTTGTGGAGTGAGTCTTTGTGCAGACCTAGTAGTACGGGGGCTCTGCCAGGAGACTGACTGACTGACTGCCTGCCTGAGTGTGAGCTGAGATCTGTGCCTGGTGCTGGCGCTAAACATGCCCGGGAAAGGACTCGGTGGAGGTGCGACCATGGGGCTGGCCAGGGCAGGGCTGCTGTGCATGCTGCTTTGTGGTGCCCTCCTGTCGGGCGCTGCCAGCGCATGCCCTGCTCTCTGCACCTGCAGTGGCACCACCGTGGACTGCCATGGACTGGGGCTCAAAACCGTGCCCAGGAATATACCCAGGAACACAGAGAGACTGTGAGTACTGCCACGCCACATGCCAAACACACACTCACACACATGGTCTACTCACCCCCCCCCCCTCTCTCTCTCTCTCTCTCTCTCTCTTTCTCTTTCTGTGTCTGTCTGCTGCCGCTACCACTGACTGCTGCTACTGCACTGCACATGGTTGGGATGGGAGAACAATAGCCCTGTCTAGCTCCAAAACAACATCAAGCAGTGCCATTGCGGGAAGGTGTGAATAAGCATGAGTTACGGCTTTAGAAGCAAGAGCAGATGTGTAGCGTAGACATGTGTGTGTAATTTGCATACCTACTGCTGTATATGTATATACATGCTCCGGGCATTAGGCAGACACTCTGTCATTACACTGATTTTTACAGTCAGGTGATAGGCTTACTTCTTTTTGCAAAGAATTCTACTGGAGAGGTATGCCACTTTAACAACTGGTTCAAACTGATTGCTATAACTTATCTTTTAAGCCTGCACAGTAAAAGGGCAATAAATTACCTCAGCACTTTAGTCATTAAACTGAATGAAATGTGTGATTCTATAATTCAGCCGTTTCAGCAGCCGTAATATTTTTTGGGGAGAGAGGGAGGGAAAAAGCGTGCTCCTGCGTGCATCAATAATTCAAACTTGTGCTTGGGCACTGCGAGTAGGGGTAACTAATTACACAGATCCAGTTTCTGGAGTGTGGGCTCGCGTCGTGCTGAAACGGGCTACATTCATCCCAGGACGAGGAGATCCCCTCCTACACTGAGTGACTTTATTTCCCTCTGTTGCGCTCAAACGCTCTCTCTCAAATTGTGAAATCATATAGAAAAATTATTAAAACTCCTCTCTTCCAGTGTGGCTTGTCAAGGGGGTTCTTGTAGATGGTTTGAGAAAGTGATAAACTAAAGGGTTTCCAGGGAGCCTTTTTTTGCAGTGTTTTTTCCCCCCTTCCTTTCCTCTCCACTTTACTGACATTTTAAAATATTCATCTTGCGATCAGTTCTGAGGACTGCGGGAGGAAATAGATTGGTCTATTTTCAGGTCGAATAGTCCAGTCAAGTCCCACGTGCGCGTCACAGCAAGAACAGCGGCTTGTCACAGACACATCTCCTTGAGCTGAGAGAGAGAGAAAGAACTGCATTTTTCATGTGTCTCCAAAGATACATTTCCAAGAACACCTATGTTTGGTTTGTTGGTTGCAGACTTGCACTGGTAGAGGCTGTTGCTTGCTCGTGTGTGTGCACCTGGTAATTCCAGAATGCACTTTCTAAAAAAAAAGCATACTGAAAGTGTGGTGCTTTTGTACATGTGATTGAGGCCTTTTTAGTGTCAGGTTTTTCATGTGTGTGTGTGAGTGTGCGTAAGGTCATGTGGACGCGAGTTGGTCTCCATGGATGGATTACTTAACATGGGAAATATTTGCATCGTGTGGAGCCATTATATGGGGGTCATTCATCAAGGGGATTGCACAAGTCAAATACACGGCATGCTAGTCCCTAGTGACCATTTGAAAAATGGGTGATGCTGTTTTGTTTTGTTTTGTTTCAGTCCCCATTCATTGGTTTGCAGAATGGGGGCTGATTAGTTTTTATTGGTGTTGTTGTCGGCGCTTTGTGATGACAATAGACGACATGTTCTTTTTTTTGTAAAATTGGGTGAGGAAAGCAGCTTGCATTTTTTACAAACCTACAGCACTATCTTACATGCTGACTGCTTCTTTGTCCCGAGTTATTCACTAGCCACTAGCCAGAGACATTTTCATCTTGCCAGTTTCACTGTTGATGCACTTTTTTTGCCTCTGTTAGTCTAATACAAAAAAAGAAACATGCAGAAAAAGAAACAGACTCTTTTTTTAGCTGTCAGCTCATTTGCAATGAGAGAGAGAGGTGCTCAGGCATACCAACTTCTAGGATCTATAGAAGAGAAGAGGAGAGGAGAGGAGAGGAGAAGAGGAGATGAGAAAAGAAGGGGAGAGGAGGCCTGGGGGCTGCGGGGTTCAGGCACAGCTGTGTCACCTCGCGCTAGCGTGGCATCCACTCCCTCTGCCTTACGCCGGCAAGACAGCGCGACTCTGGTAGCGGCGATTGCTACAGACAGCCTGTCGGGGAAGAGATTTGCTGGGCGGTCCGGGCCCCGACCCCCTCCATGGGCACTCCCTGGCTAGCCCTTATCCACACTGACAAGGGTTTGCAAACATCAGGGCTACGGGGGGGACAGAGGTGGGGGATGGCAGAGGGGTTTTTGGTGAGGGGAGTAGTCAGGATGTGGGGGTTAGGGGGGGGGGGGGGGGGGGGGTAGTGGTGGAGGTGGTGGTGGTGGTAGGGGGGTACAGAGACAGCAGAATCCCATTTGCACTTGTCAAAAAGTGTTTCGATCAGAGCTGACCTTTCCACGCCTTGGACAGATTCTGTAATGAGTGTGTATTCAGCACCATGTGCACAATCGACGATCCCTCCCTCAACCACCTACCACTCTCCAGCACCTCCGCCCCCCCAATCACACACACCCCCACGGCAAGGTTTCCCCATTAACCCGCTGTCCATTCTGAGCCCAGTAAGAGTCTTGCAAACAAAAAAAAAAACATCCACTAAGCCCACCACTGTACAAAGCTTCAACATCACTCCAAACAACAAAGAGGAAGATGAATATTTTCCTAGCAATTGGTTGCAGTGAATGTAAAGTGCTCACGAATGCACAGCAGTCAGGTTTCACTCCAGCTGGATGTGGAGAATGTGCACAACATTCCCAGTGTTGTTTAAATCATTGCCCTCCGCTCTGCAGCCTCACTCCCTTTTCATACCACAGCTCTACCACCATCCTACTTTCTCTGTCTCTGTCTCTCTCTCTCTCTCTCTCTCTCTCTCTCTCTCTCCCTCTTTCTCTCTGTCTTTCTCTCTCTCTCTCTCCTTTTTTCTTTCTCCCTTTCTCTCTCAGTCTCTGTCCCAGTCCTGCTGGTCTCCATATCTCCAAGCATGAGACCAGATTTCCCCTCCCGCTGCTTTCCTCTGTCTTATCTGTGTTAGTGCATCTATTTATATGTGGTTAGGACGCTCAAGAGCAGAGATAAAACAGAATCTGATTTGTGTCAAGTGTGAGAGAGCCGAGCGAGGGAGGGAGGGAGGGAGGGGGGGAAGGGGGGGTGTGCCTCCTCCAGTCATGGGATTGGCCACCGCAGCAAGGTTGGTGCCGGGTAAAGAGTTTGCATTCTGCTTCGTTCCCCCTTCACGATGTGAGTGATGTCTTTCTGTGTGTGCCTTTTTCTCGGAAGCGTTGGGGTGGTTCGTTGTTTTTTAAGATTTTGCTGATGTCTGCCCTGTCGTCGCGCTCTTTATGTTGGTGGCCCGTCCAGCACCAACACATGTCTTTTTTTCTTTATGCCTTCTTTCTTTCTGCCTCAGCTTCACCAACTTAACCCAAACAAACCACAGTGCGGGCTGGAGCCATGCGATTTCAGCAAGACTGTGGCCCAAAACTCTGGATGCGTGCTCTGCTTCTTTATGTAGCATTGGCATGTTCCATGTATTCCCAGCATCTCGCCCTAGAAGCACGGACACGTTGTTTTCTTTTTCTTTTTTAAAAAAAACAAAAAACAACATGTGATATGAGGGATATCAGGAGCCAATCCAGAAAGTGTGAGCAAAGGCCGAATGCCATGTGCACACACCCCTTGATCGAGTAAATAAATAATGGAATAAATAAATGTATAAACGACGGCCAGAAAACAAGAGATTCTTTGTGCTTTGATGGTAGGGACGGTGCCTGGCTATGCCTCTGGCATTGTTGGCACCATCACTCTGTTGGAATAACTGACAGGCCTTTATGTACCTGATCCATAATTTAATCCAGACAGGACCGGACAAATCCCTTCGCATCAGGGGAGGGAAGCGAGGGGAGGAGAGTGAGGGAGGGAATGAAAGAGATGTGAGGCTGATGGGGGGGACCTTGGCAGCCAGGAGAGGTGCTAATAAGCTATGAAGGGATTAACACACCCAGGACAAAAGCACAGAAATCCGTCCATTTTGCCAGCAGTAAATGAATGTATAAATGTGATTTAGAGAGGAGGCATAATAACTTCCCCTGTGGCTGCCCCTACCCACACTTCATTTCTCTCTCTCCCTCCCTCTCTCTGTCTGCCTCTCTCTCTCTCATTTTTTTCTCTCTCCATTTCTTTAATGCATTGACATAATTCCTGACTACATAGTATCTCTCCTTCAGTCATATTTTTACGCCACTTTAATGGCGGTTATAACATTGGGAATGGTAATAATTCAGGGAATGTTTACCCCTTGATGGCGGTGTAAATTACAGGGTTGTGGACCTGCTCGGCTGCTTTGGAGCTCCTTTGCGGTCCCTGGAGCTCCGTGTCTCGGCGCTCAACATGTGCCGCCCCCTCCCCTTTTGTTTTGCAACTCACTGTGCCTCCAGCTCCCTCCAAAACATTGTGACTATGCAGGAGCCGTTGCCAAACGAAACTTAGTCTACGGTGATGCCATTTGGCATATGCAGTGCAGCACAACGGATGAAGACTGTCGGGCCTTATTTTCAAACAGAACTGTGGTGGTGGTTACTGGTGGTGGTGTTATGTACTGTGGCTTGGCTCCTGCAGTATTAGGTGTCAGTCTCTTTGTCACTGTGGAGGGTACTAGGTGCCAGACACGCTAGGCCCAAGGAGTCACTGTGTGCCATTAGAGCATTCCTCAAAGGATCCGTCACCCGTCAGGGCCCCGGAGAGCGGCCACATAAAGCTGGCAGTGGCTGAGCATCAAAGCCCCGGCCCAACGTTCTGACACAGCCGTGGGTCTCAGCGCCATTAACCAGGATTCCGGATGGAATGAGGCGTTTTACAGGAATGTCTCAGGGTTTTTTTTATCCCTCTTCGTCTTCCCGTTAATAGTGATTAAGAAAGGGTCGGCGTCGCCATGGACTGCGACCATACTGTCTGGAGATTCTGACTCCCCTGAGCTGTTTTAGACTCTCAGGGCCTGCCTCCAACCTCTTCCCAACCAACTCTGGGCTAGTGTCCTTCATAACCCCTCCAGTAACCTGGAGTTCCCGACGAGCCTGTCTCCAAACCTGTCTCGAGTACCCTTCTGGCATAGTCCAGGGTGCGTTCAGAAGTGAGCAATTGAAGCCTCCGGAGCACTGCTCGGTGGATCGAGAGAGAGAGAAAGAGAGGCATATGGAAACGTGTCTCGGCCCCGACGGGAGGTGCCATTTGTTATGTTTACAGTGTGAGATCAACAGCCATCAAAGGCCCGGCTCATCTGTCATGCAGCAGAGGCAGCGAGCGATGGGGTTGAGAGAGAGAGAGAGAGAGAGATGCCGGGTCCCACACATCGCAGCCTCCGGCACCAACGCCCCTCCATGTATCCAATCCAGCATCAAACACCATAAAGAGCGAGAGAGAGAGGGAGAGAGAGACAAGCTACATGTCCTCATGCTATTAGTGACAGATCCCTCTGTTGGCTGTAATTCCAAACGAAAATTTCCTGAGAGTGTGTGCCTGCATTTGCTCTATCACCATATATGGCGGTGCTCTCACCCTTTCTGTTGGTCCATTCTTATTTTTGGGCTCATTGTGCCCAGGTTTTGTGTGTTAGTGTGTGTCTGACTTTGAGAAATGTATTCCGCTGATAACTTGCAGGTTTGGCAAGCTGCTGCAGTAAGTCCTGCAGATGTTTGACTGATTAAGGACAAAGCCAGACAATTTCTTCAGCTGAACACACGCCGCCCTGTCCCTCAAATCCACAGCTCTAACCTTCTCACATGGCTCCCAACCTCCCAAAGTTTCTCTTTGTGGTTTGTTGTATCCCTGTGGTTATGACGGCGGTATGTGATCATTTGGATAATTTGCTTGGTTATTTATATAGGCTTGATGAAAATGACTCTTTTGCCATCTTTTCTCGCCTCCACTTTGCAACACTGTCAAGCGATTTGCCGTCTGTCTAAGTTCTTTCTAATACTTCCTAATTACAATCGTATGAGACTGTGATTTTTCTCTCTCCGCGGCGTTGAAAGCCTTCTTGGTGCCGAGTGTGTCCGCGCTCCCCCTCCCCCCGCTCTGCGCTCTGATCCCTCAGTGTTACAATAATAGGGCCAGATCACAGACCTGCCTCTCGCACAACTTCAGGTTCATTTCACACATGGATGAGTCTCCTAGTGACCTTGGCTGCTGCGTGGGAGTGGGGGTGGAGTGTGATTAGGGTGTGTGCGTGAGGGGGGAGTAAGTGGCCAGTGATTTTGCACATTGGCGAGGCATGGCGTGGCTCTTGCTGACTCTCGGCTGACTCTCGGCTGGCCTCTACCTGACAAGAGTCTCCTTCCCCCTTTATTCTTGTCTGGGCAGAAATTGAGTTTGTGCTCCCTCTACACCTAGGGTAATTTGAGCGAGCCATTTGCAGGTCAATGCTGACAAGACTGATTACCTCCCAACACTTTTACTGGCCGTCCTCTGGGATAAGTATGGAAGGGGGTGATGTTGACATAATGCTTATCGAACGCATGGCTGAAGTCACCCTCTCAAACTGTTTACTGGCTCCGATCAGTGAAAATTTGGATTCTTGGGAAAACGACCCAGGTCTGATTGGATCTGTTAAATTATATGGCCTTGTTCGACTACCACAGGCTAGCATTACCCCACTCCTGAGCAAATTGCCCGTTGGACGTTTTTCCAATCTGAGCTAAGCTGCCTGTCGAGTGAACTCATTGTGTCCACTGCCTTAGCAGACACACCCAATTATCTGCCTTTCTTAGCTGATGTCTGTGACCTCATTGTGTGAAGGTCACAGGAAGACATTTCAAGATTTTATTACATGTGCTCTACCCGGTTGTTGGGTTTCAGGGCATGATTCATCTTGCAGAATGCTGCTGTCTATGCCCCCTTTTTACTGTTATGCCAGTCCATGCCAGCACAGTTGAAAGTACAATGTTGCTGTGGAGAAAAAATAAAAGGGAAAAAAAAACAAACATTTGAAGACTTGGAAACCAAAAATAAAGGCTAAGTGAAATTTTCTCCAATGTGAAAGTCGATGAGATAGGACCTCTTGAATGACGTCTCCAAGCGTTTCCAAGTGGGTTTCCTCATGTTATTTTTGTCCCTGCTGCTCTGATTCTGCTCTCTGAAGGTAGTAGCCTTGTGGCGATGATGGCAGCGGTGGTCCCCGTGCAGACGAGCTCTTCAACTGCGCTGCTATGTAGGTCACTGCCTCCCTCCGCCACCGGGCGCAGACTCCAACACTGGTGCTGCTCCCCTGGCACAGAGAGCTCTTCTGTCGCCCATGTCACATTTGCCATGACCTGCCACGGTCGCATCTGGACCAGGCAGGCCTTGGACCCGTTAGAGCTGCCACCTCCATCTGCCACCAGTGGAACTGACAGCTCTCCAGCCTGTTGCTCCCTGAAATGGTTCGTCAGTGTTTTTTTTTTTTTTTTAGAGGGCTGGGGAGCTGGTGGTGGTGGGGTGATGTGCATGAGGTATTGTGGTCATTGACTTCTACCAGGTCTTCATGGCTGGTCGAAAGACATATGGGGTGAGTGAAGAGCCGAGCGGATTGGACGTGCCAAGACCTGTACTGGGAGTGACAGCATGCTTGTGCAGGCTGGCATCTGTGAGTCCCGTGTTCACTATTTGCTTAATTTGTTCTGATCCGGATCAGCATGCATCGAGAGAGGTCTCTCGGCTTTAGGCCTGGCCAGTCCCACGCGGTGCAGTGTTGGAGGCCACGACCTCGTATGGATAGATATTTGTCCATCAACTGTTATTAGAAATCACTGGCATGCGCTGCACTACCTATTGAGTCTAGCCCATCTTAGCATACAGACGGGCTTCATTAGTGATGCTCTGACATCCACTTAGCTGTGAAGTAATTCCCAGCGTGTGGCCCCAGAACCAGTGGATAAGCAGCTTGCACCCTCAGCAAGGTGCTGGGCAAGAGCGCAGCTCCACTGACCTGAAATCATCCTGCTTCCTCTGCCCCTGCCAGCCTAAAGCTGTTCGCAACAAATGGCTCTGGACTGGCCACACTGTTGCCCTTGGAGGTAGCCCAGAGAAAATAGGCTCTCTGGTGTCATTATTTGTACTGTATATGTTTGTGTGAGCAAGAGTGTGTGTACAGGGGTGCAGGGTTGCAGGGTTGAGGCAGAGGGGGGGTGCATGTGTGTGGGGGGTGAATTTCAGTGTATATGTGTGTGTGTGTGTGTATGTTTTTTCTTGCTGGCCTTGGATTCCATTTCATGTTATATTGCTCAATTCAAAACAGGTCTTGCTCTTGCTCAGGGATTTCCAACAGATGGCAGGAATAAACATAATGAGTTTTTCGACGTTTCTCAGCGGCCTTTTGGAGTTTTTGTAGATGGGGGTTTTATGGGGAACATGAAACATCCAGGTCCCCGTCCTGTCACCCAGAGAGACGACTGAAGGAAATGTTGAAAGGCAGTAGGATGTCTCTCTCTCACACTCTCTCCCACACACACACACACACACACACACACACACACACACACACACACACACACACACACACACACACACACACACACATACACTCTCACACACACACATACACTCTCACACACACACACACACACTCTCACACACCACACACACACACACACACACACACACACACACACTCTCACACACACACACACACACACACACCACACACACACACACACACACACACACACACACACACACACACACACACACACACAGACACATACATATGTATGCAGGGAGTTTGTACATCTGGGAGATGAGGAATGCTATTGCATGCATGGCTGGTAGTGCTCTGGCTGAGAGACTGTTAGTGGACAGACAGTGCTCTTGCACTCCTCCAGTTTCACTGAACACTGAGTCATTGCGACAGACCCACTGCAGTCCCCCCGCACACTCCGCTCTCTGCTCACAAAGCAACGCACTCCATGTGCCTTTACAAAACTCAGAAAAGTTTCTTTTTTTTTTGCTCCATTTAAAAAGGTTTGGTACTTTTTTTTCTTTCATTTCACTCTCTTTCTTCCAATCTTTATTTTATTAAGGATTGGGGCTAGGTGGCAGAGCTCTGTCACAGACCTTCAGGATGGGTCTTTTAGAGAATCTCCTCGCTTTGATGTGAAATCCAGCTGCTCTCTGTTAACCTGGAGGCTGGAGGCTACTGCTGTAAAGCCCAGCCAGCCACCCCCCTCTCCCCTTCCCTTCCCTTCTACCCCCCTGTTAGATTGGAGCCTCATTGTGGCTGTGCACCGTGGAGAGCGAGGTTTGAAAATCGCTCCCTGAGGTCCTGACCCTCACTGAGCCGGGATCTGCGCATTAACTTCCCTGGCCGCCAGCGAACCTCCGCTTCCTCCTTCCCTGAGCGCTCAGCTCACCCAGGCACAACCCCGGTGGTGGAGGGGCTGGCTCTCCTCGATCGCTCGCCCCCAGGGGCTGCTGCGTCGCTTCGTCGGGCCAAAACTCTTTATCCCTGCGGATTTAGACGACTCCTCAACTTGCCTAACCACTTCCATGCGCATGTGTCTCGATGCGCCAGACTGGTCGGGTGTATCGAGTAACGCAATACTCCTCCTCATCCACCCTCCCAGCTCCCCTCACTTGATGTGCGGTTAATAGGCATGTCGCTCGCTGTTTTACGGTGTTGTGAGTGTGTGCATGTATATGTGTGTGTGTGAGTGTGTGTATGTTGTTGGGAAAGATAGATGCCTGTCTAATTGGAAGCAGCGTACGGACGGACAATTGCTTGTTTGTGCGTCGGTGCCATTCCCCCCACCGAGACTCCAAAGGCCTCCCTGACTGTCCTGCTATTCCTGGGGGTGTGATCACACAAGGCCACCCTGTAGATCTGTCCTTGGGAACCCGGGGAGAAGCTTGGATTAAGCACCTGTAATAAACAGCACATGTGTATATCGGGCCCCCGCTAATGAATCCCAGTCTATTATTTATTTCCCGCACTCGATGCACCTGTGTACACAGACCATCTGTCCGTAATGGCCGCTCTCTCGCGCGGTCCCTGGAGTGGTCATTAGGCGCAAGGCTGAACCAAGGAGGAGAGGGGGGAAAAAACCTGCTAGACTTTAAGCACATGATTTGAGCGAGACTTTTTTCCCTTTTCTGTTTCTTTCTTTTTTGTTTTGCTAGAGGAAGATGGGGGAGGGGATTCACTGCAGAAATGTAAAAAGCCATATAGCCGTACTCACCAACTTCTGCCATGCAGCCATCTGCTAAAGCTTGGCATGAATATAGATACATGTATAGTAGTACATCCACACATATGAACATACATAGATGTATTTATTTCAGGTTGTTTTCATGTTTCCCTGTGGAAAGATGATTTTGTCTGTATCTTCTCATTCTTTACAGCCATTTGCTTTGCTAAAGTTTTGGCTCTTGTTTGCTAAAGGGCTTTATCACTTAGCAGACGATGCGCTGTGTCCTTACAAATGGATTAAGACCAGCCCCAGATATTTCATTTGCAGATGTGTGTGTGTTTGTGTGTGTGTGTGTGTGTGTGTGTCCTTGCAGTGTCACTACCCCTCCCCATTTGAAAACCTCACCCCTTTTTTATGGGACAAGGTTTGCACAGGGAGGTCTTAAGTGCTTGGATGCAAACACGACAGGTCACAAGCATCCCTGCAATCCCCCTCAGACAGGCTAGTGCACAGCAGGAGGGGATGGCCTGATGATTAACTCCACACTCAACTTTTTCCTTTCTCACTATCTCTCTCTCTCTCTCTCCCTCTCCCACCCTCTCCTCTCCTTTCCTCCCTGCCCCTCAGCGAGCTCCTCCGTGGGGCTTTTGTCTAATCCCCTCTTTGTGTTGGGGCTGGAGCTATCAGAGGAGGAGGTGAGGCCAGGGTGGACCCCCAGTTTTCAAACTGTGAGGAATTCTTCTTAAGTGGGCCGTGTGTTCCTCACTCAGACACGGGAGCGAATACACACCCTAGTGTGGTGGTCCTGAGCTCATTGTTACAAAGCACTTGGGTTGGGTTGTAAAAGCACTTCAAATGACCTGGTTAGTTTTTTAAAGATCTCAATTACAGCTGATGCAGTGAGATGGGTTCCAGTCTGATGCAGTCCAGTGGGCACCGACTAACCCAGAAAGGGTGGCTGGTGTCTGGCTCTGCCTGAACGCAATTCCTCCTCATTATCAGCTGGCAGACACACACACACACGTCCTGTCCATTTCTCCACCCCACCATGCACCCCAATCTAGTAACTGCTCAAAGTAAACTTGACATGCAGATTGTGTGGCCTGTCTTTCACAGACAAGCAATGGTTACAATCTGTTGTAGACTTAGTATAGATGCTAGTTAACTGAGAATAGCAGTGTGGGTATTTGTGAGTCTGTGTTACTTGTTTGCCTTTTATTCAGTAGGTGTAATATCTTGAAATGATTATTAATACACTTAGTTGTTTTAAAAAGGCACTGATATCTATGTAAGTTAGTCTAGTGGAACAGTTCCCAAGGGGGAGCCCGCTGATTAATATTTCACATTTCTCTTGCAGGGAACTGAATGGAAATAACTTCACACGCATCAACAAGAATGACTTTGCTGGACTGAAGTACCTCCGAGTCCTGTAAGTGATCTCTAAAGCACACACACACACACACGCACAGACTAACAAAGGAATTGCTTTTGATGTGTGAGGTCCCAAATGTAGATAGATAGATAGATAGAGATAGATATTTTATTGATCCTCAAGGGGAAATTCAAATGTGTGACCACACACACCGAAGTATCATCCAGATATTTCCCAAAGACCCTTATCCTGTTCTACCAGTGCGGTCCTGGACTAGTGGGGATAATGAATATAGTTGTTTCAGGGCCATGAATGCTAATGCCCATTAGCCATTTTGTCCAGTCTCTTCATGGATGCATGAAGTGCACTCAGATTTATGTTATTTTCCACAAGCACACGCATCATCAGTTTCCACAGCATTTGAACTCTATAATGAGGGACTCTGTTGTATAATTTCACTGCTGAAGAGTTTTTCAATGACTGTATTATAAATGACCTGTCTGTGACTTCTACTAAAGTATCTATACTAGAATATGTATATTTGATATTTTAATATTAGTTTTTTAGATTATTTCATTATTTCCCATTGTATGCAAAATGTAAGCCCATTGCAGTGAAAAGTGGAAATGCTTCAAATGTACTTGGGGTATTTGAATTGCCCCTCCAGTCTGGTGTTTCCCACCATAGTCTGCCTCTCTCTGGAGAACAAATACCTACCTGTCATGAACTTATCACTAGCAAGGTGTTAAGAACTCCTTACAAGGAGCACCAAAGACGGGGCTCAGGGTTGTTTAGCCCAGCTCTTAAACCACTGGCTGACCCCCGAGACTCCCAGAGGAGGTCTGCAGGGGCCAGCTCCAGTCAACACCCCGGCCTCCCCACCCTCCTTCATCCTCCAGCCTCACAACCCAACCACCCCAACCACCCCTGCCCCCCTACACCTCATATTCCAACCACCCCTGCCCCCCTACACCTCATATTCCAACCACCCCAACCACCCCTGCCCCCTACACCTCATATTCCAACCACCCCAACCACCCCTGCCCCCCTACACCTCATATTCCAACCACCCCAAACCAGCCATGTCCCTCCTGTTGCCACGTCATATCTAAACCAATCTATGCCCCCCAACCTTATATCCCAACTACCCCTGCCCTGTACCCCCCCCCCCCCCCCCCCCCCCCAGAGGCATATGGGCAGATTGTTGAACTGGCTGTGCTGTCCACTCTGTTGTTCCTGACCTCTATGAATCAGCAGGCCGTCTTTAGACAAACAGACGTGCGAACTCTCACCTTCCACCGGCGGCCAACCCACAGGAAAGCGAGTTTAGGTTTACAGTCACAGATGCAGGCAGAGACACTAAACAAAGGAATGGGTGGACACGGCTAGTTCGTCCTCCTGGTGATTGAGTCAAGTTTCTGGTACATTCTCCGTTATTCCCCATCCTCCATTTAAAGTAAAGGTAGCGAAGGTAGGGAAGAATGACCATGGCAGTAATCTCCACTTACCCTGAAAGCGCAGCCAGGCAAAACTATTTGAGCCTTGAGAATGTTACAAAAAGCAGAAATGTTTATATGAAAGATCTGAGTTAAATTGCTCTGGAGGCTGACTCCAAGACAGCCAGAACTCATCTGGTTTTTACCTCTCACTCTTAAATGTCTTCTTCACTGCTGGCACAAGTTCAGTGGCGCATCTGAAACAAATTACACTTTTATTTATTTGTGGACTGATATATTTATGCATGGCTTGTGATCTGTTATTTGAATTTGTACTTGACTCCAAGGAAAGAGAAATGGCTGAATTGCTGACCTTCTGCAAAGGCTTTAAAGGGACCAGCTATGTTCCATGAACAGTCAGATTTTTTTGTTGTTGTTGTTTTTCTAATCCCTAATGAAGGTACCCCCGTTGTTTGTTCAAAGCTCAAATGCCTGTCTCCGGAGGTTATATTATTGTAGCATTTCCAGACCAATCTTATAACATTTTTTTCATGAGTTTGTTTTGGCGGATCTTGCATCAAATATGTTTTTGCTCAGTGGTGAATGGCCATTTGAAGCCTGTGGTGCTAACCGCTGACCCAGGCAGGTCTGAGCTTTCTCCTGAGGGAGGCTTCCATAGAGACACTCATTCTCCACTCACAAACACACACACACACACACACACACACACAAACACACAAACAAACACACACATCCCTGTCCGTCTCCGTGCGTCCCCTGGTGTATGCCACCACTGGCGGTCTCTCTCACCATCCCTCTCTCTCTCTCTCTCTCTCTCTCTCTCTCTCTCTCTCTCTCTCTTACTCTTCTTCCTGTCTGGCACGCCTCACTCACTCTCACCCCTGTCCTCTGTGATCACTCTGACCAGCAGACCACACTGAAGAGCTCACTCGGCCCCCTCACACACTGACCACCTCAGTCTCAACTTGGCCCACATCTCCCTCTCTCTCTCTCTCTCTCTCTCTCTCTCTCTCTCTCTCTCTCTCTCTCTCTCTCTCTCTCCCTCTCTGAGTCTCCAAGTCCACCTTAGGAAGCACTTTCCTGGCTCTCATCCCTCACAAGTCCCCTTGCCTATGCCAAGATTCCACAGCACCCCCCACCCCGTCACCCCCAGACCGCAGCCCTGCCCTGGACCTCTGCCCCTCAGCCCCTTGGTTCCCCTTTTGCTTTAGCTCTTCGCCAGAGGTCCCAGCCACCCAGGCGGTGCCCACAAGCAACACCTTACACGCCGGCCAACAGACCGGCCCAGCCCAGTCCAGACCAGACAGCGAGTCTCTGCCACACACTTGGTCACCTCTTGTCCCCTCTTTCTCCTCTTCTCCACAGGCAGCTAATGGAAAACCAGATTGGAACCATCGAGCGCGGGGCCTTTGATGACATGAAGGAGCTGGAGAGGCTGTAAGTGCTCCGAGGTGTCTGGTTAGAATGGTGGGGTGGAGGGCTGAAGGGGAGGGCATCTGGAGGGGGTTAAACGCTCTGCCACATATTATTAACATTGGCTAACCAGAGAACGGAGTTGGGCACGATGAAATTGGGCTCACTCATCATCCTGAATGACCCTGTAAACAGCATACTGAAATGAACACACAAACACACACACACACACACACACACACACAGACACATGCACAACAATGCACACGCCTTGTTGCATTTGTTCAGCACATTTCATCACCAGGCTCACAGATATGGTAGCCGCAGCGCAAGAGGCCATTGTGAGCTGATATTCCCAGGCAGTGTTTAAGTACCACATCACAGAGCCCTCTTTGATTGTAAGCTCATGGTGTGCTATGGGTTCAAGATGGGCGAAGGGGGCTGAGGGTGCAGCTGCTGCTTTTAATGTTCGGTGTATTTAAGGGATTCGCTCTGCGAGTCTGACAGGCCTGTCATATGTCTGCTTAGATCTGCCTCGTAAATCTGGGGCCATCTAATCGGGGTTGTTATCACCCACCCTCTTGAATAGGGGCTCTTGCAACAATTATGTGCAATCTGTCTACAATTCTGTTTGCCATAACATTTACTTAAGCCTAAGTGATTTTCGCCCCATACTTGGTTTGAGTAAAAAAAGAGCGCTTCTTATGTGCTTATAACATCCAGTGAACGTTAAGAAGATACACGGCCTGAACTTAAAGCTGCCAGTAGAAGACAACTCTATCTGCCTTGATGTTTTTTTACTGCCAGTATCACAGGGCTTTTAGTTGACGGAGACGTTTCTATCGCCATGATGATGTTTATATCTGTCTCTTCCTCAGACGTCTGAACAGGAACCAACTTCACCAGCTCCCAGAGCTACTGTTTCAGAAGAATGCCGGTCTTTCCAGACTGTGAGTACTCTTTTTTTCCCTCATTCGCTTTGTTGCTCATTTTCTACTTCTCTCTCTCTCTCTCTCTCTCTCTCTCTCTATCTCTCTCTCACTCGCTCTCTCTTTCTCCCTGAAACACATATCCATGTAGACATCCACACTGGAATTGATTATTTTCATATCAGGAACTGCATTGATTTTGATGGCTCGGGTTTGGACAGCTGCAGTGTGCATTGACAGTTGTGGGTCTGCTGAAGTACTTGAAGTGGCTGCGTAGGGTGGGCTTCAATGGGCCTGGTTGTTAAATGAGAGGGCATCAGACAGAGGATGTTGAGGATATAAGTTTCTTTTCCGTATGAATAGATGTATTTTCAGGAAAGGGGCTTTTTTGTTTGAAATCCCGCCCCCTGCTGCGATGGCGGTCTTACACCCATACAAAACTTTTATACGCGTCTGTATCTCAACTCCACCCGGGCAGATAATTGGTGCAGACGGTTTTTCCTCTACGCTGATCATTTTGGTTCAGGTTACCTGTTGCATGTGGGAATAATGAACCTCAGGGACACGGAAAAGCCATTTCCCCCCCCAGCAACCCCCCCATCCCCCCCCCCCCCCCCCCCCCCAAAAAAAAGCCATTCATGTAACGGCAGCTGTCTGACTGTGTCCTGCGCAGCCCGTCCCCCCCAACACACACACACAGACTCAGTCACACACACCACCCATTCCTTGCCAGACCCCTCAAGGCCACAGCTTCGCTTGGGCAGTCCGTACACATAACTCTGTGAGACTGTTTTTTGCAGAGTCGTCTGGAAAGGCAGTGGCAGCAGCAGCAGCAGCAACTCCTTAGTGATAGGAGCAGCTGTTAAAACAATTTGCAAAAAGGAACAACCTTGAGTCATTCAGATATTCGGCATGCAAAAAACAGCCAATTTTTTGGTCAATGTAGGAAAGAAAATGGAAGAAAAAAGGAAATGGAATATCATGTTTTTAAACTGTTGGTCTCTCACCAGACCTCTTCACAATTTCATCCCCTTGATTCTCCTCATCTGTCATCTTCTGGAGAATGGCAGATCACCCTTTCAGCTTTCATTGCATCCTTTCCCACTGTATATCCTGTCAGGGATTTGGAAAGATATGACAGTGACAGAAGTACAGTTATGGAAGTGAGGAAAGTAAGCATATTGTAATGATATTTTTGAAGTGTTTTAACTGGTCTGACATCTGCTCCATGAAGCCAGATCTTACAGTTTGGCCGGGAGACCCCTTCACTCGAGTTACGGGGCTGTCTCATTTCAGTTTTGGGGCGATTTTAATACAGTTAAAAGCTTTTTATTCCCACCGGAAGGCTTGTCTTTGCACTTGCTCTAAGTGCTCGCCGGGGCTTGTTAAGGTCTCCTTTTTAATGGCCCTAACAAGAGAGTTTAATGTACGCGCCCATTGGCCTTAGGTGGGATGTTAACCCAGATGTTTTCTCTAGCATGGAGGATTAATTGGCCTTTCTCTCGTGCACTCTTTTTCTTGTCCTCGCGAGTGTCCGGGAATGAAAGCGGTTCCCGTGTTGTAAAGGAGCCTGTGTGATCCCCCAGACTCCTCGGTGTGAGGATGGCCCAGCCAGACCGCCGCAATGCTATTTATATGAATGACATAAGAGTCAGCCAGCCGGCCAGTTACACAGCTATGAGCACAGCTTCCCTCTCCTCTCTCTCTCTCCCTGCTCTGTGTGTTCCTCCCTTTCTCTCTGTCTTTCTGTCTTACTTTTTCCTCTCTTTTCTTTCAATATACTTTTATTTTTCTCTCACCATTTATTTGTTTTTGTCTCTCTCTTTCTGTTCTTTTTTCTCTTACTCTCTCTCTCTCTTTCTCCCCCTATCCCTCTCTCTCTCTCTCTACACCTCTCTCTCTCTTTCTCCCCCTATCCCTCTCTCTCTCTCTGCACCTCTCTCTCTCTCTTTCTCCCCCCTATCCCTCTCTCTCTGCACCTCTCTCTCTCTCTCTCTTTCTCCATGTGCCTCACCAGCCCTTGTTGCACCTTCGGCAGCCTCCTAGACCCTGCGGCAGTAAACCACAGAGAAAGAGGGAGAGTTTACTTAATAAAAAGAGTGGTGCTGAAATTAGCACAGCGACTGTTGTGTGGAGCCTATTAAAAGTCGTGAGGCGCAGTCGTTATGCCCACTTGTTAATGAGCTGCCTTTTTCATACAAAGAGGTGGCAGAAGGCATGGAATTAATGACCTTGTTTTTTTTTATGTCCTCGGAAAAAAGGGGGACCGCCGCTCAGACTGCTGGGATTGGGAGGTCACTTAGAGCTTTGAGAGAGAGGGGTGGGGGGGTGGTGATTTTTTTTGAATATCTCTCTCAACATTATTGTTTCAGATGAGAAAACAAGTCAAAAGTGAACAGTGTGGTAGGGAAAAAAGTGGTGCGGTTTGGAGTTCATTAGAGGGGGATGATGGATTCCGCTGAACCTCCTCGTTATGCCGTCGCGTTTGGGGGAGAAAACAAGGTGGAGACGCACAGCTCATTGAACAATAACACTGGGGACAGGGGTGGCATCCATCATGGTTAACGACCAGTTGTCCCCCAACCCCCATTCTCTCTCTCTCTCTCTTTCTCCTCACACCCCTCGCGGCCCTCTCTCTCTCTCGTCAGACTGGGCCCTGTAATCTACTCTCATAGCGCCTGTAATTAGAGAGCTCACGCTCGGTTCACACTGGGAGCCCTCTGGAATACAGAGCACTGGGATAGTTAGGAGAGGATAGCAGAGGTGGGATGGGGGCAGAGGGGGGGGGCGGGGGGGGGGGGGTGTAGCAGAGGGGGTCGTAACGCCGGGCTTGATGGGTGCCCCAAGGGGACAGCATCTGGTTTGGAGAGAGAGGAGAGAGAGGGGGGCGAGTTGAGTTGCGAGGGGGGTGGGGAGGGGGAGGTGGAGGAGAGAGTGTGGCTGCTGTTCTGTGCTCAGGGCCCCCTGGTCCATCTCTGTGCTGCAATAGGGCTCTTGTCTCTGGTGGTGTCAGTGGCCATGATCCCTGGACTAATAGTGTTTGCGGTGTATGTGTGTGTGTGTGTGTGTGTGTGTGTGTGTGTGTGTGAGAGAGAGAGAGAGAGAGAGAGAGAAAGATGAACAGAAGCTCCATTCAGAGGTTGAAGTGAGTAGCACTGCCGATTCATATGTGTTTACTACATCTGGGAATCCTGATTGCCTTGGAAACTTGTCTGCACATTTTAGAGAACGTAACATAGAGAGAGGCGAGAGAAGACATGCAGTGTAAATCAACGAGTCTCGGTGCTCTGTATGGCATAGAGAACATCTAGTTAACAATCAGCAGTCCTCCTTTGTATATGTGCGGGTTAGCATGTGAAGTCGTTCATTCACAAGCCTGGTATATTCCTCCGCAGGCAGATTGGCTCCAGGCAGCGG
This sequence comes from Alosa sapidissima, assembly GCF_018492685.1. Lineage (NCBI taxonomy): Eukaryota > Metazoa > Chordata > Actinopteri > Clupeiformes > Clupeidae > Alosa > Alosa sapidissima. The sequence continues at coordinate 30,672,158 of NC_055972.1, read as the reverse complement.
GGGGTGCGGAGCTAGCAGGGCCGTGACTGTCTCAGTCGGAGATCTGTGGCTCCCTGCCTGCCTCCCTGCCTCCCTGCCCGCTTGCCTGCCTGCATCTCCAGTCTCGTGGGGGGTAGAGAGCTGGGAGGAGGGGCATGGATCCCGATCCTGCTTCCGTGCTACTGCCTGACAACAGCCCGATCCGTGTACACAAACACAAACCGGGGGGGAGGGATGAGTACACAGAGGATAACAGCGTAATTACACGTTTCCTCAGGCAGGCGTGAGCGATTTTGTGTGTGTATGTTTTTTTTGGAATACATTTATTCTGTGTATGTGTATGTGTGAGGTTGAGGAGGTAAAAGTGATGTTTTCATTGATCACTCATGCGTGCCACTTTTACTGTAGTGCACAAGACGTCATTCTCGTAGATTTCAAGTTACAGGCCTTCATTATGCTATTAATTAAAAAAAAAATCTACAGCGCTTTTGTGTGGACAGAATAGAGGAATTAGAGATTGCTTTCACTAAAATAGGCAGTGCGAAATCACAACACGTAATGATAGTGATATATCACCGTGTGCAGGATCCCCTGTGTATTCATTACCAAAATGAATTTAGAGATACAGTTTCTCCTGGTTGCCTTAGTCACGGCTTGCTCAGTCCATGGAGACAGACTGAGAGACAGTCATGTACACACACACACACACACACACACACACACACACACACACACACACACACACATATATATACACACACACACACACTGTCTGACACCTCCGGCTGGCCCATTCTCACTTGTTACTCTTGGAGAGTGCATCGAGCTGAATCGCTATCCTGTCATTTCACCATCTCCAACCCCTCCACACCCACACCCACCCACCCACACACACACACGCACACACACACACATACATACACGCACACACACAAACACATACATACACACACACACACACACACACACACACACACACACATACACACACATACATACACACACCCACACACCCCACTCTTTCCTTCTCTTCCATTTCTCTTCCTCCTCGTGCTGTCCCAGTGTGTCTGAGAGCCTGTCATTACCACCCTCCACTGTCACTTTGCAAGGGCCACCCTTCAGCACTGTCACAGGCCTGCACACTGACACGGCGGAGACACCCAGTAGCAGCTCTGCACGGCGCCTGTCTACCAAGCAGGGATGCCGATGTACTCTGGCAGGAGGCATTCCCTTTTTGTCTTACACACAGTCCTATGTATGTCTTATATATAATTTCCTCTGCTACTCATCCTCTTTGTCTGTCTCTTTTTTCTCACACACGATAGCTCGCTGACTGACTTAGCAGCTCTGCAGTGTGTCTTTAAAAGTGAGACAGGGATTTAGTGCGGTAAAGTTGGATTGCCTTTGTCTTGGCCACTTTCCTCTCCGTCTCATCTTCTTCTCGCACACATGATAACAATCTGGTGTGTGAGGGACAGGAGGCTTGCCCACCACCGCTGCATTTTGTAGTCAGAGGAACATACAAGTGTGTACATGTTGCACTCGGATGCCGAACGGTTTCCGTTCTGTCCAGGAGCGTTCAATTATGGTGCTATCCAGCCACCAGCCATAGTCATTCTGAACAGGATATGAGGGGATGTCATTGTTGGAAATCCTGTAATAATGGGGGTGGATATCATCTCCCTTTTGTTTGCCGAGGTTGTTTTTCAAGAACTGTTGGTGTGAGAAGCCGGCACTCTAATGTCCCACACACACACACATACACACACACACACACTCTCACCCCTTCCTGCTATCCCCTCCTCCCCTCCCCCGTGCCCTCTGTTCCCTGTCCTGTCTCGCTCCGTGGCCCTGGCAGACTGTTAATAGCCCGGGACGGGCTTGTCATTTCCTTCTTTTTGTCCGGCCAGATGAATGCCCAATAAAGCCGTGCCAAGGACAGCCTGCGCTGGGGAAGCCTAGGGCTCTGGCCCGGCCTTAGTTACTGTAGCAACTGCCTCTATGGTTTGGTGGTGTTGGTATATATATGTATATACATGTATGTGTGGGTGTGTGTGTGTGTTTGTCTGCAAAGTCGGTATGATGAGGACTGTCCAACTAAGCTTTTGATTGGTTTGTATACATTTGAGTGGATTGAGCCATTGGCATCAGTATGGCTCTATTAATATTGTTTATGAGTGGGTTTGGACATGGAGAGATGTCTGTGTGGGGTAGGAGCACATTTGTTAGGAAGGGGAAGTGTGATGGTGACTGATTGTGTGGTGCACAGTGAAGCTCACAGCAAAGGGTCAACAGTGTCCAGTGGCTTTCAGATACATCCGGCAGTTTGGATTGGATTGTTCCAACGTGCTAGTTCCCTGGAGTTCATGGACACACACACACACACACACACACACACACACACACACACACACACACACACACACACACAAAGATGCTCTGTGATGGCGCTGCTCAATCTTCCCTCCGAGTAGCAGGTTAATTAAAGCCAGACGCGTTCCCTTAGCTGTTTGTCATTCCGGCTGTCAGTCGTATGCCCCCCACGAGAGATGGACACACAAACACGCCAATCGACCCGTCACGGCACTGCTGCCTTCAGTCCTGCACCCATCTGGACTTTGCTGGGCACTCACTACTAAACTTTTACCTCAGTTCTAACTGAATGAAGGACAAACAGCATTTTGGGGGAAACCAACATCCCGCCTCTGTACACAGCAGAGTATTAAAATTCATGCCGATCTCACTCTGTGTTCGTCCTGTCCTTTCGGATGAAAGCCCTCGGAGCTTTTGGGATGGCAACAGAGCGGGCTGGGGCGTAGCGGCTCAATGCGGCCTGGAATCCTGACCAGTCTGAGGCTTTCTTTTTCATTGCGCTCTGGGGGTGGTGTGTGTGAGCGTGGCGGTCAGTGACGCTCCATCCAAACTGACCATTAGCCCGCAAGGCTGAGGCTATGGCCACTGGGCTCTCTGTTGGCCTCGAGCCCTCTGCCTGCCTCTGCCCTTCTCAGGTGGTAAAAGTGGATTTTATGAGTTGTCGCTGGCTTTTTTACGAGTCGCACAGTGTGCGAGAGAAACAGAAACACCATAAAACCATCTGAAGGAAGCGGAAGCCAAAAGGGGGTAATTTAAAAACCACTCCGCTGTCTGAAATATTCAGAATGAGAACGGGAGGAGAGGGAGGGAAAGAAAAGGGAAGAAAGAGACAGAGGGAGAGGGAGAGATAGAAACAGTATGACAGAACGAGAATGAAAGGGAGAGAGAGAGTTTTCATGTTTGTATGTACTAACGACTCTGTGTACCCCGATTTCAATAATTTATGAGATGGATCGGGCCTGTTAAATATTCACGATAAAGGGCTCTAACATCAAGCCTTTCAATCAGCGGGTATCAGGAGTGCGGCTGAAGGAATCTATAAAGCCTGCGATCCCAGCGGGCTCCATGCGTGGCAGATCAGACCTATGCCCAGCTGGCAAGGACGATGGGGTACCTTTCATGGAGGCACACACTCTTTCCTTCATCCCCCCATTCACCCTCACGTAGGCACTGTGTCTTTGTGTTGATGTGTGTCGGAGGGATAGCGCTTATAATTATGAATTGATATGTCATGAATAAGTGATGGCAGCGTGGTCGGTTTCCCCTCTCCTTTGCTGAGCACCTCTTAAGCGAAGGAATTTCTGTTATGTGTGGAGGGCAAGTGGAGCTGCGGCAGTTTGGTGGTGGTGGTAGGTTCGGCGTTACTCGATGGGGGGTGCTGCTGAGGGTGGCAGACAGGCGGGCGTGTGGGCGGGGACGGGGTGGTTTTGGGGCTGGCTGCGGCCGTGCCTGATTGGAAGTGACATGGAGGAGACAGCGGCGTTCCCCGGGCCTTCGCCGGCGAGATGCTGGGGTTTTGGAAGGAATGCCGAGGCGGGAGCCAGCAATAACAGCCCCCATAGTGCCCGGCCTGTCTGAAGAATGTCAGTGTGCTGAGCTGCAGCACCCAGGTCCTGTCAGGGAAAAGCTTTTTTTTTCTTTTTTTTCTCTTGCGTTTTTATTTCTTTTCACCTCCCCTTTCAAACATCGCTTCCTCCATTCTGGATGGATGAATTTTTTGAGAGAGAGAGGTGGGGGGGGGGTACTTAAGCTTTACATGAGTCTTTCAAAACGACCAGCCCAACACATCCATCATCTACTCTCTCCCTCTCACACTCTGTGCCTTAAAACCCCTCCATTATTTTTCTCGAGGTAAAAGCCAACAGCGTTACCGCAAACAGAAATCTGCTCTTTGTCACAGTGAGGTTTCAGAGAACTGCGCACAGATCCATCCTCTGCCTGCTCCAGGCTGGCCTGGAGTGAACGCAGGTGGGGCGTGAGGCCCTGGAGGGAGACCCAAACAATTGCCCTCCCTCAGTGTAAACACCGCCCCGAGGACAAGCCACTGCCTCCACTTACCCCTCACTTTTTTTTAATGCCGCTCTGTGTTTTCTACATGCATAAACTAACAAACAAGGCCCACACACGTACACACACGCATTCACACGTATAAACACAAACATGCGTACAAACACACACGCTCTCAGCCCTCTGTTAGCAGGCCTCTGTTAGCTTCTCATCACCCCTCTTCCCCTTACAACCTCCCTCGTCTCTGCATCCTCCCTAAAATCCCGGGACGTAACCCAAATTGAGCCGTGGGGTGTGTATGTGTGTGTGTGTTAGCGAAGGGGGTTAGTTGAAGGAGAGGACTTTGTTGGGAGTGTGTGTGTGGAGTGCTCAGGAGAGAAAGCAGGCAGTCAGAGGCTCAACTTCGGAGCGGCAGCAGCAGCAGCCCCTGAAGCTGATGCCATCGTGTCTGTAATCTCCCGCCGTAATTACGGGCTCACAGGCAGAGCCTCGGCTTCCTGTGGAGAGAAGAGTCTCTCTTTCTCTCATTTTCTCTCTCTCTCTCTCTCTCTCTCCCTCTCTCCCTCTCTCCCTCTTCTCACCACCCACCCAGAGCAGCTTTTTTTGTCTTCTGGCTCCTGCATTCTTTTTGTTTGCTTTGTATTGTTTGTTGTTCTGCAGTCAATCCAGTCTTTGAACCCCCCCTCCCCCCGCACCCACCCCCACCCCCCTTCTTTTGTTCCTGCGGAAGTGCTTGTGAGCATAGCCTTCGGCTACACATAAAGCCTACCTGAGCAAGAGCATGAATGCTTGTCCCCATGAGCTCACTTCCTAATGCTCCCATGAGTGGCCCATGCCTGCCTGTCTGCCTTTTTCTCTGTCAAGAATTCACACCCGGGCAGACAGACAGTATAGTCCTCCCCAGATACCATGCACCCTTTCAAGTTTGTTCTGTTTGTGTGATTTGTTGTGGTTTGACAGGGTATCCAACCATTTTGCTGTACTGGAAACTCACTTCAGAGATTTCTACAGTCTCCTGCCACCCCACCCCAACCCACGTGCTCGGGGCGGATAAGAAAACCCCTCTCTTTTCACAGGCGATGTGGGAGGCTAGTCGTGTGGGCAGGTGAAGGCGAGGGGTGTGGATAGGGGCTGGTCACAGGACACTTTTTCCAGCCTGTTAGACTGTATGACTGGCTCCTTGTTCTGGTTATGATCATTTAGGCTACTATGCCCTTTTATGAAAAAATACCCTTATTGGCCCAGTTTGTGTCATATTGCCAAAAGTGCTGAGCCATCTACACAGAATATGTGTGTTTGTTCAGTGCAGACAATCTGGCTCTTGTTGGGGGAGCATGAGGTTTAATGTTGAGGTTGCTTGTGGTTTTGGTTGGAGTTTGTGTTGAGGCCCCCGAACCTTGTTATCTACACATTTGAGTCTATTTTTCACTCCATCCATGTGCTCTGGTTTACTTACAGTAGCTGTAGCTTATAATAATATGGGAATGGGAATCCTATTTCTCCCTTTCATGTAAACATCCAACTCACTGTTCACTTTGTTAGATTTGAGTTTGCTTCAGTGTACGAAACATCTGATGATTCTCTGCTTGCATGAGGGCTGTCCAATTAACTTTAAGCTGCAGGATGCCAGTGCAATCAATCCTCCCCATGCCATTTTGTCTCTGAAGCCAGTTAATGGAAAAGCAACCGCCCTCCCCTGCCACTCTTCCATTCCCCATCCCGATTCCCTTGATTTCCACCCATCAAATGTGCCTCCACTCTGTGTGAAGGCATTAGCTCTCTGCCACTGATCATTGCCTACTCTTTTTTGGAGCCACGCGTATGTGCACTAAACTATTGATCACTCGCTGTTCCTCGGGTGAGGCCACAGATGCATTGGGACCACGGCAAGGGCCCTGACACACACACACACACACACACACACACACACACACACACACATACATACTACCTTCTCCACCCTCCCCCGACCCGATGCCTCTCCCTGCACCCTCTCACTGGGCTGTGCTGTTCTGCTTATCTGCTCAAAGCATGGGCCTGACAGTTTCTGTCCCACCTGCTGGGCTGCCGCGTGGGTCTCTGATCTCATTATCCTCTCTCCAGGAGAGAGAAAAGAGCCACAGGCCAGCTTCCATCAGCGCACACCGAAGAGGTGGGGTAGGGTGCGGTGGGGTGGGGGGACAGAAAGCGAGCGAATAGTCCCTGTCGAGGGTAGAAAAGATAACACAGGGAGGAAGGAATCGATTTTCCCTTCCCTACTGTTTGCTTTTTCCCCTGTGCTGGAAGACAGACGGGCTACGCTATTCACACACACACACACACACACACACACACACATGCGCAGGCCAACCCCACCCCTCTCCCTTGACAGTCTTAGCAGTCTTATACCCTGTACGCAGCTTGTCTGTGATTTCTAAATCCTGCTTATCCTATCAGCCAGCAATCTCCCTGAGTCACTGTGCTGGACACTGGGGTGGAGAGCAACACCCCTGGGGCAGACACACTGCCCCCGTTCATACCGCCCGCCCGGGCCGCGCTCCAGAGTAAAGTTGGTTTCTCCAGCCACTCCCAGAGACCGTGTCCGGTGCTTTCAAAGGGAGACTCCCGGAAAAATGGAACTTCCTTTTCCGAACACAGAATCTTAGTTTGAGACGGGCCGTATGAGCAAGCACAGGCAGTCATGGTTGGAATTAGATTCTGGCAGCCTGTATAACAGGGGTTCAGTCTGGTTCAAATTGCTACATGGACGTGTCAAAAAAAGACAGAGGGAGAGAAACAGGAAGAAAAAGAGAGGGGAAGACTGGCCGGTTCCCCTGTTTCGTGTTTCCAGCAGGCGTGTGTACTCTATCGGCTGGTCAGATCTTGCTGTCAGGCTCCCCCTGTGAGCCAGCGCTCTCCGCTGAAGGAGATGGAGATGGACGCAGCGTGGGCTCACACCTGAGCCACAGATTACACATGGAAAGGAAACGCCATCCCAGGCAGCAGGAGACGGTCACTCTCACAGAGGCAGAGAGAAATCCTTTCAACATTCAGCAGAGGAAAGAAGGATAGAGAGAGATGGAGGGAGGGAGGGAGAGAGAGGAGTAAGTAATAGTGTAGTTTGCGTTCATGTGGAGAATGGAACTGGTAATGGGACCGGCAAGAAAAGTAAGAGAAGAAAGGGAGATATGGGATGTAGAGAAAGGTGAAAATGAGAGAGAGATAGAGTAGGAGAGAGAGATAGAGAGAGGGGATCCTTTTTCTGAGAGGCTTTTGAAACTGGCACATTTTCATCTGGCTCCCTGTGAACGTGGGGGCACCTTCATTTGCACTTCAAAGGGTCCAGTCTGTGGGATGCCTGTGTGACGCCGAGGCCCCATGAGGATGAAATAGAGGAGACATGATAAGAGCTGCACTCTCTCGCCTCCCCCTTAACTCCTCTTCCCCTCTGCTAGAGAGAGCAAGAGCAAAAGCAAGAGAGAGAGAGAGATGGGCCCAACAACCAGCCAGGCACCCTTCTTTATTAGCCTCTGAAGGGGCCAGATCCATTTCTGAAACCCCCTTTAATGTTGAAATTGGGGGAGGGATCATTGATCGTAGCACATCCCCCCCCCCCCAACCCCCCAACCCCCCACACCTCAAGCCAGAGACCTGGGCTTGGGGATAGATGTACTCTGTCACATTATTGATTTGTCATCTTGTTCATTTATATTGGCAGATTTTGTTTTCTGGATTTGCCCCTAGTTGCTTTTTATTCATTTTGATTTTTGTAAGTATCAGTGTTTGTTTCATGTTGGAGTCCATTTAGTGTTCTTATTCTACGTGTCCTTGCTTGACTCCGCAACTGGCCAGCACTGGCAGTGGTGTCCCATTCTGCATGTTTTTTCCTGTGGGAATGGTAAAATGGGGACATTCCAACATTACATACTCTGTCTTACAGTGGAAGAGAAGGACAGAGCAAGAGGGAGAGAGAGAGAAAGAGAGAGAGAGAGGCAGAGGGAGAGGAAAAGCAGTAGAGTGATATTTAAGGTGCGGAGTGGTTTGAAAATGGTTTGGCCCGGACCTCTCTGCGGGTGAGGGTTCTGCAGGCCACAAAGCACAGAAGGGGAGATGTCATTAGCTTTCCCCTCCATTTGCTGAGTGTGTCAACAAACCGTAAAGCAACTGCCTAAACAAACAGCACCGACTCTTCCCTCCCTCCTTCCCTCACTAACTCCCCGAGCTGGACTCGGTGCGGAACAGGAGACAAGCCCCACTGGCGTCGGGAGATGAGTTCCAGAGCGATGGAGCCAGGGCCCGCTGGGGGACGGCGTAGGGACAGACAGAGGGGAACCGCCGGGGCCCGGGAGCTGGCCCTTGCCAAACGGGAGTGGCTCCTGCCGAGCGCTGGACAGTGGAGTGTCTGAAAGCAGCAGCGGCATCCCTTTGTGCGAGGGAAGCCTGGTGTGAAGGCGCCGGGACAAAGCGGCATCGGTGGAGCCAGTGCTGCTTATCGGGGCTCGTTGTTGCGCAAGGGGTATTGCTCGACCACAAGGACCCTGGCAGGGCAGTCCGAGACAGCGTAGCCTCCCTGCTCCTGGGTGAGAGACAGGTCATGACCTGAGAGTGTCACTACGCTCGAATTCAGACTCACAGCGCCTCATTAATGAGAGAGGCACACCACTCTCTGTCTGATTAAAAACACCCGCAACTGTTACCTCTCCAATCCTCACACTACTGATTTGCGTGCCATTCAATCCCTGAACGGCTGGCGATATACGCAGTTATACAGCTTGCTATTTGATACCTTAATCACCCATGTGAGAAATGGGATTAGGATTTTGGCTTAGCTTGAGTTGACAGACCCGGTTTCACCCCCTGTTAAGGCTGGCACGTTCAGGAAGACATGGGAAAACTCCTTCCTGAAAATCCTCAAGGTTTAGATGCTTGACAAAGAGCACAGACGTCGGCTTCCTGCCAAAAAAGGATGCACAAAAGTGGTTGTCGTCCTAGAGATACATTTATACCTGGATTACAGTCAAATCCATTTCCTGCCGGTTTCAGAGGGAGCCTGGTGCAAATATGCTAAAGTCTTTGTGGTTTTGCACAAATATGATAGACCGTCTATTTGTTGTGGAGCGTAGAGCTGAGATCTCAGCATGGATCCTGTTTGGTTGAGTTATGGGAGAGACAACTTTACAACGTGTCTGTTTGGCAACCTGGTGCGGAACGACCAGCAATGAATAACCAGGGAAGGGTTGTTCACAGACAGGGTCAGATGGGAGACAGATAGGCAGAGGCGCACTACATGGCCACCTTAGCTGATTCTTTTCCATGTAAGGCTATGTCCTTGGCTAAGTCCCACCAGGTCCTGCTTTTCCTTACTGTCTGGCTCCACACTGGATGTGGCTTTAGGGCTTCGGGGGGATATGAGGAGGTTACAGTCAATAAAGTTGCTGTTAAGAGAAAAGCAGCCTTTCAGGCCAAACAAAGACTTTTCACATGAAAATGCTAACAGGCTGGTGTCCGCCAACCAAAATGCTTCCTTAGTACTCGCTAACCTTTCAATCCCCCCACCTTATGCGCTTCACCCAGCCCTGTTCACCTTCATGCAAGAGTGCATACACCAGTTAATTAGCCTTAGTAGCTGAGTAAACTCTAATTTCTTGTCAGTAATTGCTTCATTTGTATTCACAGAAAGCCTCAGAGCGAGAAGTGGATGTTGTGTGCCAAGACGTTTAAAAGATTACTCTTTATTTACTAACACTTTTTTCCCTTCCTTTCTAAAGCATTGTCTCTGTCTCAAATCTGTACTACTCTTTTGTCCTAATATCTGATGGTTGCTATGGAAACAATGGACAATATGATTTGTTTGAATGCGCTTAGAGACACTCTTTTGGTCTTATTCAGCGTCACGCTGTTATTTCTTTTTTTAGCAGTGTCTGTGAAGATGAAAAACAGAGACAGAGACTGTATCTACAATTTCTAGCATACACCAAATACATAAACCAGGCTGTGCATGGGTCGTCTCAAGAAAACAACTCTCTGTCTTTTTAAACAATGTTAAACAAAAACAATTTAGTGTTTTTTTTAATCCCCTCGCAACGTCGAATGCTTAGAAATGAGTGGGGGAGGATTCAAACTCCATGAGTCTCAGCACCACGTCTCGGGCTATGACTTTATTTCTGTGGAGTGAGTTGTCTAGCTCCTAAGCCAGCGTGGAGCATTGCTCTTTAGTGTGTAAGCCTGACAGGCCCTTGTGGTGGGGGGCCCTCTATTCTGGTGTAAGGAATCGCCTTCAATACTAAACCCAATGTTCTGATGTTTCAATTTAAGGAGCACCACATGACACTTCATCTCTGTTAGAGTTGCTTTATAGTTATTTGAATGTTAGGGCTATGTCAAAGTCTGAATTGTGATTTATACATGCGGACAGTTGTATTAGGGGGTGGGCTTAAAAAGACTCTATATATATATCTTAGTGAGGTGCTATCGATTTAATGTGCCAAAATGAACTGGTCAGCGGACTAGATTTCTTCAAATGAAACCTTGTGCAATGACTTGTTATGCAAAGGGTATTTTCCGAGCCTCTATCCAACATTACAAGAACAAATGGTTGCAATAAGCCTTTGTTGTAAACCCTCCGTGTTTGTGTTTTTCTTGTTTATCTTGATGTACGGTTTAGACAGTGTTGGCGTGTTATTGTGCGTAACTGCACATAATTACTTGATGTTTAATTTTCTCACGTTGTCGTGCACATCTGTTCCGAGTTGAGATGCCTGTTGGTGACGGGTGTTAATGGAGCTGGGGAAGATGAGAAGCCTAACCTGGGGTGGGGGTTGGGGAGTGGAGGGGGGGCAGAATGAATGACCTTAAAAGTGAATCCAAGGGGGCATGTTTTCGCGAGACCTCTGTGGCAGGGAAGATGTCCTAACAACCTTTACGTCAGCCCCCAACCCACTTTGCCCCTCCACCACCACCTCCACCCTCCTCTCTCCCTCCCTCCTGGTGCCATGCCTGTGCCTCGCTCCCTCCCCTGCCGAAGTGAAAGGGCTGCCCTTTGCACAAGGCATGCGCTTTCCCAGGGACCCATTGTTCCCGGTCGCTAGGCGACAGCCAAGGCCTCACACAGTCGCCAAGGAGATGGGGGGCCTGGGTATTTCGTTTTGGGTCAGGCGTGATAAAGATGGCACAATGGGGATGGGCGTCGCCAGGACCTCCTCTGTCATTTATTAGACTCTTCTGGGCCTGTGGTCCTCTTTCAGGAGCCCTGCGGAGGAGGCAGGCAATGGACTGTCAATCTCCGGACAAGGTGGGGAGAGTGAGGAAGACCACCTCATGTATATACATAAACATGCATGCACACTGCTGTGCTGCCCTCAGACTTGGCAGGACCCCCTTTTTTTACAAGATGCATCGATAGTATCATGGGTAGCAGGCAGTCCATATTGGGGGAAGATTGCGCTGCCCCTCACAGCGAAGTGATTACGGCCAAGCGCTAGGGAGGGGAAAAGCCTCTTTGTGAACATGGCCGAATTCCAATCCGCAATCGTAAGGCCTGTCTGTCTGTCTGCCTGCCGTGCCTCTCTTCAAGAGTCCTGGAGTGGGTTTTCACAGCCACACAAACACACACACAAAATCTCGCCATTGTTCCGGAGCTCTGAGCACTCAGGTTTACTAACGGCCACTGAGACAAGATTTGAAAAACAGGAAGAAAGGCAAAAAAGACTGGGTGAGACAGAGGGAGAGAAAGAGGGCGCTACAATAGCATCTTTTGTGAAATCTGCACATTAAACTAACAGTGGCATAGTGGTATTGAGAGTTCCCCATTCGCTGTCTGGGTCTCCCGTTGCCCACTCCAAAGCCTTGTGTTGTGTAGTAAAGTTCAGGCAAACCCATCGCCAGTGTATCTGGTAATTGTAGGCATCAGCAGCTCAGAGAGCTTCAGGCTTGAAGTTAATTGTTGTGCCGCTCTTGCCTTGATTAAGTGTGGCTGATTATATACACTCTTTATAGAGAAGCAGGGATATAATTATGTGGTTGTTTTCACGCTAGAATGTCACACCATTAACTGTGCTAGTGTATTGTAGTGTACTCCCCACATTTGTAATTTATGTTAATTTGAATATAAAATGTATCATAATGAAATGATATGTGGGTGGATTTAGAGTCACGGCGCATTTTGCCAATAGACAGTGCTATATCAGGGCACTCAACCGTGGTGTGGCGTACCTATGAGATATGTGTATTTGAAGCACAAAAAGTGTGAGGATTTGAACTTTTCGACATTGTTTTCGACATGTAAGCGGCATCCAGTTTAATCCCACAGTTCATTTGGAGTCCATGTGGAGGAAGCCCTTGTGTCGGCCCCTGTGTCTTTATTAATGTCGTTAGGAAGCGGCGATGTCTTAATTACAGACCGCACGCAGACTGCGCAGGTGTGGGTGAATCACTGGTCTCAGCTTTCTCTCTCGTAACTCTTCCAAAGCACACACACACAGAGTCAGAGGAAGACCTTTAGGGTCTCCACACTCAGTAACCAACCCACCCACCCCACACACACACACACCCCTTTACTCGCCTCTACTCAAATTTCTAGACCCTTTATCACTGGGGGCCCTGACTGTCTCTGATGATGGAGTGTGTGTCATCAAATGCCATCCCTGTAGCACAGAGACTAGATTTAGCTATAGGAAACCACTGTGACCAGTACTCTCTCTTTGAAGGAGCGAGTAAAAAAAATATATACACGCCAAGGAGTTTACTCATTCAGTAATCATTTTTTGTGGTGAAGGTAAATTAGGTCTTAAACTATTGCTCATGTTGTCTCGTAATGAGATATGGAGAGCAGAAGAATGTTAAATATTCATTGAGGCCGTGATTAATTTTGGATGCCTCTTGATGGCATGCCCAAGCATATCCCAGTTTTCCACACTGGATATAGTGTTTACTCTTGTGTTGCCAAAATTGCCAAAACACCTGTCCTTCACCTACACAAGTGACTCTGATCTCCTTGAATCATGTCATGATTCATTCATGTAACTGTAATTCGGGTCTTGCATTATACATCAGCTTGCCTTTTCCATATTAACAGGAACAATTTTATTGTTTCATTTTTTTGCTCTTGCTCACTCCTATGAATCACAGTCGAATCAAAGTGGTGCAAACAAACCCATCCTCCCAGCGCAGATAATGAGGGACTGACAGATCTGTGCACGAGGGGCAAATCCAATAATTTATTCATGGGAGCCTCACTCAGTTTATGAAAATTCATTGAGTGTCGCGCCTCTCATTCTCTCTCTCTCTCTCTCTCCCTCCCTTCTCCTCACTATTTCTTTTCTCTCTCATTCTCTTTCTCTCTCACACTTTCTTTTACCAACTAAATTCGGCAGCATGCACTTTGGGTGACAAAGCACATCATCAATCCAGCAAAGCGGGCCGCGCGACAGAGGAAATGGAACAGGGTGCAGGGAATGAGGTTGATCGGTGGTGCGTGGAAAAATAAACACTTGAGTTTCTGTCACTCAGAATGCATCCACATCGGCTGCAAAGGAGCCCGACGGATAAATAAATGATGTTTAAAATCAGAGCAGCTCTCCACAGACCCACGCTGCTGTGTGAGAAGTGCCTATTTGAGAGGGAATACATGCGTAGCAGAGTGGTGAAATAGTAACGCAGTTGTGTACACGTCTCAGATTGATTCCTGGTCTCTCTCTCACTCACTTTTTCTCGTTTTCTATTTATCTCTCCCTCCTTTCCTGTCCTTCCCTCTCTTTTCCCTCTTTCATTCTCCCTCTCTCTTTCATTCTCTTTCTCGCTCTCTCTCGCCCTACATTTCACCCATGACATTCCATTCAGTGCCAGAGCATTTTTTGGGGTGGTGAAAAGCATTACTCAGCTCAGCAAAGCAAACAGTGTTATAGGGGATGGTTTTTTTTTTTGCCCAGGTGAAACCAAGAAGGGAGCGAGGATTTGTTGGGAAATTGTTTGTGCTGTTTTAGTCATGGTAGCTTTTGTTTGTTCTGTGCGTTTTCATACTTATTACCTATATGGGTGAGTGTAGTGGGTAATAATTGCGTCTGGCCCAGACAAACCTTGCCCTTTCTTCTGTGCAAACATTTGACCGGATTGATTCTGTCTGAGTCAAAGAGAGACCAGAGACTAGAGGGAGTTTTCCGACAACCTATTGTTCTTCAAATGCCAAGTTTTTCTAAACACTTTAGCAGCATTAGCCTTGGGAAAGTAAGCTCTGGGAAGGAAGGGAGGGGAGGTCTGGTGGGTTGCTGGTGTGGCGGCGGTCTTTTTAATTACAGACAGAGGAATAGTCTCTTTAAATATTTAGAATTGAGATCTGCCTGTGTGTTTGGAGTAATGGGCCTGAGGAATTCAGCTGCAGACTGAGAGAGAGGGAGAGAGAGAGAGCTGGAGCAGGGAGAAAGGGAATATGGTGTATTGCGTTACCCTGGCTGTAGAAGGTGGAAGCCCCCATGGCTGTCTCCACCAGGCAGACTGAGACACTCAGAGCCTGCTGTGTGCCGCTGCCATCACTGGTGCTGGGAGACCAGGTCAATCTAGCAATCGTCCTCTCTCTGTCTCTATCCAAGTCTGTCTCTGTCTCTGACCAAGTTTAAATTCTGGATGGAGAAATAACAAGAAATTGAATGAAGCTGTGGGTGTGTCTCTGGGAGTCAGCGTTAGCCGCCTCAGACAAAAGTGAAAAGTTTGGACGATGCTACTGATAGCCGATAGCCGATGGATCAATTTCTTTCATCACCCAATCGATGGGTAGTTGGTCATGGCTGGAGTGTGTCCCAAGGTCCAAAGCGGTGCACAAACCCCCCATGTCTGAGTTGTAGAAATGGCATTATTAAGTAACACATGTGGCTCATAACTTTTATTGCAATTACTCGCTCGAGTGGCATTTCTGTTTTGGTGCAAAATGAAACGGTTTACATTTCGCCTAATTTGCAGCAGCTGGCGGGCAGCTGGACGGACTTTCCCCTCTCTCTGCTCCTAATGGCACTTGCAGATGACGTGGCAGATGGATATTAAGTGCCTTCAATTAGCTAAGCCCAGATAAGAGTGTGAAGGTGCGCGTTGGCGTTTGCTTCCCTTTGTCTGATTTCAGGCAGGGAGGGACATGAGCCAATCAGATTGAAAGATGACTGCCATAACCCCACTAACGAAAGAGCTCACAATCAGTTGTACGCGCTCACGGCGACGTGCACTTAATGATGGATCGTTTTGAAATTAACCAGGCCAATTTGTCATGTGTATGTTTTTTTTTTAATGAAACCAAACCTATGTCATAGTTTACCTTTGCTTGCTTATGGCTCATGCTGAGGCTTATATTAAGATGGGGGGGGGGGGGGAATGGCAAACAGATGAGAAAGATGCGATCATGGGTGCATGCAGATGTGTGCAGCACATGGAGGGAGCAGGGCCTTTCTAATGGGGCAGAATGAGCGACCCTTTTCCAGCCCCCAGCATTGTCTGAGCATGTGTACTTAGCACAAAGCGCCAAGGCCGGGCCCAGAGCACACGGCAGCTGGTAATTGGCCGTAATTGTGCCGCTGTGCAGACGGCAGCCAAGCAATTGCTTTTCCTTGCCACATCTCTGTCACAAGCTGGCCGGGATCGCACTGGCTGAGGTTAGGCAGGGCCCCAAACCAGTGCAGTGGAACTACAGTGGTAGAGAGCATTAGCACCTTTATATTGATTTAATGTGGGTCAGCCTCTCATCTCTTTTTTTCTTTTTTTTTTTAAAAGGATTCAAGATTTATTTTGTATGTGTTTGTAGAATGCTGGAAGATACCAATTGTCTTTTAAATGAATAACTGTAAGAATGCCATGCCAGTGGAGTGATGATGGTGGTGATCTAGCCTCTGTTCACTCTGACTCTGATAGTGTGAGACATTAGAGACGCATCGCTATCGGTCTTTGTAACAGAGCAGAGATGAGAGGCTGACCCACACCCATGACTAACAAACAGATTCCCAAAGCCCCCTCCCAGCCTTCTCCCCTCCCCTCCCCCATCCCTTACACCCCCCTCCCTCCCCCAAGGCCCCATGCTGCTAGGTAACCCATTGGCTATCTGTCTTTTCATTCTTCTCTGCAAACAGTGAATGCAAAAGGGGAAAAAGCAAAATCCATGCGCAAATATTAGCCCAGGGAAACAAAGGAATTCCAGACAAGTCTGTCACTCTCTCGCTCATTCTCACTCTCATCCTCCCTCTCATCCTCCCTTTTTGCTCTCTCATCCTCTCTTTTGCTTTCTTTCTCATCCTCTGTCTTGCCTGTCTCTCTCATGCTCTGACTCCCTGGCACCTTTGCCCCCCCCCCTTTTCCTTTTCCCAGCATGGCATCGTTTTTTTTTTTGGTGGTGTAGCAAATAGTATTTCCATGTTTTACTGCCATTTTGATGTCATTTAGTCTGGTGTCATCAGAACACATAGCACATGTGCCACCAAGAATCATTACCCTTTCCATCAACAAACATGCCAAAAATCAACATCAGACTGTTTGCCACCAAAACCACCCGCTACTTCATGTTTCTTTATTTGTCCTTGTTATTTATCCTTGTGTGGATATGGTACTTCTTCCCCAAGCCAGACTGACCTGGAACGATACGGGTAAGGGAGGGATGACCTCCCCTCTACCACTAAGAATGCCCTTGGTTGAAATGTCATTCTCATCCATTTCAGCGATCTTAGATGAATTGATCACTCCAGGACCTCCTGGAGGTCTGTTTGCCTGGGGAAGGCAGAGGTTGGGAGGTCAGCGGCTGTGTGAAACAAGGGGGCTGCGTGGAGGAGGTGGAGGGGAGGTGGGGAGGAGAAAGAGAGAGAGAGGGAGGGAGGATGTCTCCTGGTCATTCACAGCCTGTAGTGTCTGTGAGGCTGGGAGGGCATTGATATTTTCTCTGTAAACACCCCCGTCCGCGCATCACCGCGGGGCTATTCAGAAGAGCAGGGCAGTGCATTTGTTCAGTGCTGGGATAGGGGCCGTAAAAGTCTCAAGGCAAAATAAATAGAAACCCTCAAAGGCCTCCAAAATGTCCTAACTAGCGGATGTGGAATTAGTGTTGACTTTGGTTGCCAGGTATCCTGCTCCCTTCGTCTCTTTGTAAGTGTTGGGCGCTAGCCGTTCCAGCTGCCTCTCTCTCGCCTGTCTGTCAGTCTCTCTGTCTCTGTCTTCCTCTCTCTTCCTGAGAAGAGAATAACAGTAAAAAGGGAAGATAGCCACCATTTCCTCTCTCCATCTCCGGTGTCAGAGGAAGATCCATCCCATCTCCAGGGACCGGTGCTTTCTAAGAGAGGGGTCAGGTCCCAGTCGTACGGACAGGCCGCACCGCAACGCTTGATTAACACAGAAGATTTATGGGGTCCTGCCAGGGCTTTGCAGGTATTAGACATGTGAAACACTGACTGCTGCTCCACACACACACCAACCAGGACAGCAACCATAAAGCAAACGTATACCAAATGTCAGGGCTAACCCAGCTGCCCATTCTCTGAAGGCACATCTGTAAGAGGGCATCGGCAGGTTCAAATGCAGGTTAAGCCGTTGCCAGATATGCTGTTCTGTGATCAGCTGGGTTTAGGCACATCTATCCTTCTTCTGTTGCTGTATCACCTCATGCTTTGGTGCTAAATAATGCCTTTGAAGAGACGCTCTCTGACCACTTGCATATTTTTTTTTGGTTGCGTAACTGCATCACAGAGCAGTGTATCAGATTTCACATCCATTTTTCTATGTCCTCTCTCTTGCACTCTCTCTCTCTCCCTCACCCAGCCTTTTTGTCTGTTTCTCTTCATTGCTGTCCGTCCCAACATATTTCATTTTTACATTCTCCTCCACCCCTCTCTCCCTCGCTCCTCTATTTTTCTCCATCCCTCTTTCTTCTTTCTCTTTTCCACTCTCTATCTTCTTCTCTCTCCCTCTCTCCCTCTCCCTCCATACTCTGTGTTGTGATCCGCGTGGCCTGCATCTTTATTAGTCTTTGTCTCTCTGTGGCTACAGGCCCTCTTCAACCCCCCCCCCCCCCCCCACCCCCCACCTCCCACTCCCTCACCCCCTCTGCACCACACCACCACCCCTATTTAATTTCATGCCCCCTGCTCTGGCAGTTGGTCGTGCAGCGGGTGCCAGGCTGCCGTGGCGACACACGCCTCCCCGGGGCCCGGCCCGGCGCCGAGCACCCACTCTGCGTCGGCATCCAATCAGAGCGGCCGAGCAGAAAATGAGGCGCTTTCACCTCCTCGCTGCCCCGAGCTGACGGGACGCACTCGCACACAAAGACAGGCCCGTCACACAGACGCACACACTCATTCAACGGCATTCATGTGTACACACTTGCACACCCTGGTTGTGTGTGAACACAAGCACACAAACACATGCTCATATGTATACATACACATTGAAAAAGACGTTTTCTCTTTGTCATGCCTCTTTCTTTCTTTTCATTTTCTCTGTTATGCACAAACACACACACACACACACACACACACACACACACACACACACACACACACACGCACACACACACACACACACACACAGCTTGACGGTGGCAGATTGATGTATTTACAGACAAGCGTCCTTGCAAAAGAGGGTAGAATAAGGAGGCGGGGTGCTTTCCTGGCAGACAGATGGAGAGTTCTCCTCCAGATAAGGTGCACTGATAAGCAACGAGACGCAGCACACACACACACACACACACACACACACACACGTGTGTGTGTGTGTGAGTTTGGAGGTGTGGGGACTCAGACCCGATTCTGTTTAATGATGTGCCGGTGTGTGCTGATGGATCCAGTGAAACGGGCTGCTAGTCCCCTGTGTGGAACTGTTGGAAGCTTTTTGTTTTTTGCATGTTTTAATTCGGTGGGTGTGTGAGACACATTTGGCATGAAAGACGCTGTTTCTTCGTAAATCAGAGCCCTCCTAGTGGCACAAACACACACACCCACACACACACATACATACATACACACACAGATTCTCCCTCTGTGATGATTTGGGCATAGTTTACTGTGGTGACCTTTGTGGCTTGGACTCATCAGTCACTTGAAGAGATGCAGGCACAGCCAAGCAGCATTCAACCCCCCAGTGGCTTTAATTAAAGCAAACACATACAGTACATTCTGTAGTCAGATTACCATTCATATTCACAAGCCACATTTTGCACTGGGACTTGGAACAATCGTTCATTATGCAAATGGCACAGAGTGAAGATTGATGGCATTTATCATGTTGTTTTCGCTCCCCCTCTCCAGTATGCCGTCTAAAGTGCACATTTGGCGTCTCCGTGGTGATCAAAAGTGCATATCTGGGGCCAATGGCTCACTTTATTTATGATTTGATAATAGGTGGCATGCTGCACAATGAAACGAGGGGTGTTCCCGCTTAGAGAAGACAGAGAGGTATTAATAAAGGTATTCAGTGCCGTGCCCTCCCCTTCCAAGTTCTCCCAAAGGTGCCTTGGCAGCAGCTCAATGTTTTAGAGCAACCATGTTGTGCAAGGGCATGTAGGAGAGGGAGGGTGTGGGTGGAGGAGGGTGAGAAAGCATCCGTCCGACATGGGCCATAAGGCAGGAAATATCTCTCCGCGCGCGAGAGTGCCAGTAGGCTCAAAGGCCCCAGTGCATTATGGGGGTAGTGTAGCAAGGCGCAGCAGGGGGCTTGGTAGGCGTGTGGGGTTGGTTGGGCGGTGGGGTTGCCACACAAGGCATCAATCATCTGCACCATTCTCAGAGCTCACATCAAACGCCATCCAGGGGAGCATTTGCAGACTTTAGCTGGGCTACTCGAATGCCTCTAATCTGGAGGCTCACTACAAAACCATATTTTAACACTTACGCATTAGATTCATCAGAGTCTTTATCTCCTCTGAAAGCACTGGTCAGTATCTAATGTGGTGGCACTTTTTTATTTTTTTTAAATGGTGAGGTATGAACCCAGGAGATCCCGCATTACAAAATCAGATGGCATCAATCCAAAAGCTTATGAATGGGGATATACCTCACATTGGATTATATTTCACTCGCAACACCACCATGTCAATTTCACAGACATTTTCTTTAAAAAATGAGTAATTTTAATCCCTCCTGTTCATCCAGAGAGGAAAGGCCGTTTGTCTTCTAGTTCTCTTTCATCTGTGTGCGGAACACGTGTGCTTTTTTAGTATGGTGCATTGCATGGTGGGATATTGTTCGGGGGACGTGAGGAAACTGGTTGTGGGACGAGTCTGGTGGCTCTTTGAGGAGAGGCCGTTGGGGGTTTTGTGAAGATGACCCCAACGGTGGTGGGATGTGTATGTGTGTGTGTGGGGGGTGGGGGTGGGGGGGGGGCTGAGAGAGGGCGGGGTGGCCTCTATCCTGAGGCCAGGGGCAGTTGGAGCTGTTGGAGTGTAATCAACGCCTCTGGCTGGACGCCTCAGGGGTTCATTACATCTGACACTTCTGACACTTCCCAGCTCTCATTTACATTACATGTGAGAGAAGAGAATAACTGGGAATATTCGCTTATTCATTTATTTGCTTTTATTCACAGTGTCTCTGCGAAGACAAAAAGAGATTTAAAAAAAAGAGTCTTAAAGGGGACAATTGCATTCTCAAGGTTGATTAACAAACCCTTCCCATCCCTTTTCACAAGTTCCAACTAGAAATCTGTCTGTTATTTTTATTTGTTATTTTCTTCCTAAGCCAGAGTCAGGTAGGCATGGCATGCAATGGCAGCCGCCACGTCGCGCCCGTAAAAGTGGTTTTAGTGGCGCTCGCCTCACCTCTGTCTTGACAGGCAGCCAGGAGGTTTGCTTGAGTAAAAAAAAAGCCTCTCCCATTACTCATTACTCTTTGGCTCTCATTAGGAATGCCTTGGCTGCACTCTGATCATTCTTTTATTGCACTTGAAAGTGATCTCCTCCTCCGTCCACCACGCCCATCCCTCCGCTCTCAACTTTTCATCACCCCGCGTTCTGAGCGCCGGCGCTAAAGTATGTGCCCCCGGAAGGTAGAGATTCTTAGTGACGATCTGTTGGGGCAACAGGAGAAGTGGCGGGTTCAGGGAGTGGTTGAGATGTGCTGCAGGCATGGGTGGGATGCCAAGCTTCCTGTGTGTGTGTGTGTGTGTGTGTGTGTGTGTGTCTGTGTGTCTGTCTGTGTGTGTCTGTCTGTGTGTGTTTGTTAGGGCTGCAAATAATGATTATGTTCATGGTTGATTAATCTTTTTTTCTCTATTAACAGATTAGTTGTTTAATGGACAAAATCAATGTCAGTTGATCAGTGTTTCCCAAAGTCCTCAAATGTTGAAGTTTAATAAGCTACAGTTATGCAGTTGAGACATATCGATTAACCGATTGCCAAAACAGTTGGCAATTAAGTTAATAGTTGACAACTTAACAATTAATTGATTAGTTGTTGCAGCCCTAGTATTCTTCTGTGTGCAGCTAGACGATATATATCGATATATATACAGTGTGTGTCTGTGTCCATGTGTGAGAACTGGCACCAGGGAAGCCAAGTTGCGGGCTCTCATCACTCTAGCCCTTGTGATCGCGTGCTGCTTTTTTTCCCCTAATGGTCGGCCACAGGGATTTTCTCTGTTGTTCTGCTGAGCTGGCCAAGTTGTTTGGCCGCACTGAAGCTGTCACGGGATGCCGCCTGCAGAGTGGCCGTGACGCTGCGGTTCTTATGGGGGTTTGCGCTGGACAGGACCGAGGGGATGTGGTCGAAGGCGAGGTGGCGGGGGAAACGCCACTGTTTGGACCCCGTTCTGCGACCTTTCAGTGCCGGCAATCAATGAGAATCCACCATCCTCCTTTTGTTGCGGGGAACCGAGACGTTGCAGACATGATGTTTTCATTTATGTTTGTTTGTGTGTGTGTGTGTTAGTATGTGTGTGTGTGTGTGGTGTGTGTGTATGTGTGTGTGTATGTTATTTACATTCTGGGCTGTCCTGCCGCGGGCTGTTCTCTCTGAAGCTGCTGGTGCGTGTGTGTGTGTGTGTGTGTGTGTGTGTGTGTTGCATGAGTACTCTGTGGTTTTGTGTGAGAGAAACAGTGGAGGATGACCTTATGGCTTTCTTTCCCTCTCTTCTCTTTTGACAAAAAAAAAACACTGCACAATAAGTCGTGCTGGGCTGCTATTAACTCAGCGGAGAGAGGATGGTGAAGGGGAGGAGGGGGAGAGAAAAAGAAAAAAATGGAGGAATAGGATGTGTTTGTCTGGAGGGGAAGTTTGCCTTTCTCGCCCCTGACTCTCATGCTCTGGGGGCCTCCAGAGAGAGAGAGAGAGATGGAGAGAGAAAGAGATAGAGAGGCACTGAAGCCTTGAAATCAGTCAGTGGAAAGAGAGACTTTATGAGGTCGGTAAGATAAAGTAAATATGAGAAGCCGCTCCATTGTTACCCGTGTCCATGGACATTGACTTACCCACCACCCCGGCAACCCCC
>NC_055972.1:30619388-30644388 GCF_018492685.1 Alosa sapidissima | reverse complement strand
TTACCCTGAGCGAGTGAAACGCCCTTGTGGTTGACAATGCAGGATAGAAAATAGAAGCTGGACTCGCTGGAGTGCTAAAGTGTTCTAATGGAGTCATGGATTATTTGCCGTCGCTGTTGAGTTACGCCTCCCGTCTCCTCCGTGCCTTTTGTTTTGTTCCTATTTGTAGTGAACAACACAGACAACGACATGACGGATGGATGAGAGGCGTTTTGTGCCTACACACATTAGCACACACACACACACACACACACACACATTGAAGCAAATCAATGAACCTCTAATCATTTGTCACACCACCAATGCAGCCCAGGCATTCTCGTTTCCTCTTTCAAGTCCACATCCAACATGCATGCCTGGCTGGCTGTTCCATTTTTATGTCTGGAAGAAATGAGTGGTATTTTAGGCACCTCCCACCGCGCCGCTTCCATAATCATCCAAATGGATCTAAGCATAGAGGAGTGGGGTTCTTGGGGTCCCTGGATCAGGGAGTGTGGTTGTAAACGTTACTGTACTGAATTTGTTCTTTGTGGAGGACGTAAAAATGTAGACATGAAAGGAACAGTCAAAGGAAGTACGGAGGGAACAGATTTCAGCTTTGCATGTCGAAAATTAATATTTATGGTTCTATTTTTAACCAGCATTTTTTTGAATTTATGTTTGAAAATGTTCACAGTCAGTCACTGCAGGCCTTAGTGTAAAGACTGTATATGTTTGCCATCTGTGTCTGTATGTGTGTGTGTATGTGTGTGTGTGTGTATGTGTGTCGGTGAGTCAGTGAAACAAGAGTTAACTTTTCAGGGCCACTTTGTGTGGAGGCTGCTTGTGCGATCGATCCCTGAGGGCATGGTTGAAAATGAGATAATTCATCTTAATGAGGTCTTTCCTGCTGACTGCTTTTATATTTAAAGAAATAAATAAGAGAACCCATTTTGTCTGGGGGGATATGAGCAGCCAGTGGATATATTACTGGCAATACATGACCGGGCTTTAAATTTAATCAAGAGTGTACCGACTATCTTGATGTAGTGAGACTCTCACTTAATAGAGTCATGAGTGGAGAGACAAACGCTAACAGTCTAGCAGTCTTTCTCAACAAAGTACTTCATTTGGTGAAGCATAGAGACTAATAATTTATTTACGAAAGCATTGCTATAATATTTAGTTTAGTTAGCAGACAGACATTAATCTTGTGACCTATTCAGAGAGCGAGTTTCATACGGCAGTTGCAGAAGTACAGAGCCATTAACTCAAGTGTTACTTTAATATCCATCACAACCAACTTCGCCCCTCAAAGTAGCTGCGACTGCTTAAGTGGGAGTAGATCTTTCTGGAAGGCAGCTGTGGCATAACCGAAGAAATTTCAAAGAGCGGCGCTCCATCAGTTATCAAAAGCTTCTTGGAGTGAGGGAATAATCTTAAGCTGTGGTGAACGGACGTTTTTTTTTATTTTTAAAGGGTAGCTGTTCACCCCACGAGAAAAACAGGGGGCCGCAGAAAGTGTCTCTCAAAGAGCTGATGTCCCGTTTGACTTTCATTCTTCCCCGTCGCTAATCAAAAGGCCCTCATCGTTCGTCAGCTTTCGTCTGGCTTCCTGTGTGCGGAGCAGAGGCACAGAGGGCCGAAGGGGATCACGATGACGCGCGTGTGAGGACCTAACTAGAACCATCTGTGGTCAGGGGGGGTCGTGGATGCCACTGATTTATTGTGTAACGCCAAGGTGGGTGGGGGGGTGAGAGAGAGAGATCTGGTTTGCTTTGCAGTGAGCCTCTAATGAAAGCACTGTGGTGGGAGGCTTGTCATTGTGGTGGTAGGCCTGCCTCTGTGCCCCACCTTCTGATGGAAGAGTCTGGCATTGCAGGGGGTGTGGGGGCCCTAAGGCAAAGAGAGACAGTGGTGGAGGGAGCACCCCCCCCCCCCCCCCCATCACCCCACACACACCAACCAGACGGGGTGTGTTGGAAACGGAGAGACTGGGATGGAGCATGGACCACACATACTCATACACACACACTCACAGACATAAGCACACACACACACACACACACACAGACACAAACATGCACACACACATACTTATTTCAAGCCCAGGGCTTCCACAAACACCCAGAAAAGTGTTTGGCAGACGCCCAATTGCCTGGAAGCCCCAGCATTGAGCTCGGCGTTCATCGTCGTCTTCACCCAAACAGCTTGGCTCTTTCTCTTTAATCCCTCGCTTTTAGCACCCTCCCGCTCTTTTCATCTCTCTGTGGCCTCCCAACATGCCGTCATCTGGCTCCTGCTTCGTCTCCCCTGCAAAACACCTCCGACCCCATCCTTCCTCTCTCAGGACACGGCACATTACACGGAGGGGATGGTGATTTGTTTTTCTTAGTCGTTCGTTTTTGCTGTGATTTTTGCTGGTTTGAGTAAGCGGATGGGGTATGTGTAGTCTCTCAGGAAGATGAATTGAGTGAGACGTTCGCCATGTTTTGGTGTTGTCTTATTATCTGGCCATTAGAAAGCGTTTCAAAGAGGTCTGTCAGAACGCCGAGGTATTTATTGATCCTGGGAAGATGTATTGTCTGTGCCAGCTTTGCTGCTGGGCTCTGCCAACAATCTACCTCTACCTCTCCCTCCTTCTCCCTCCCTCTCCCTCTCTCTCTCTCTCTCTCTGTCTCTCCCTCTCCCTGCCGTTTGTTTATTTCTCTGTCTCTTTCACGTCTCTTTTTTTCTCTTTCATCCTACTATCACTGTCTCAATCTCAATCTGTAATCTTCTGTACATGTGTTTGGCAAACTGTTTCTATTACTTTCAGACATTTGTTTGGAATATTAGGCACTGTGGTTCTTGAGTCGCGGCTTGTTGAAAGACTACCTCTCAGACATGTCAGGCAGTCAAGGGCTGTGTTTTATTACTCTCCTCCACTGGCGTCGGTTGGTGACGGAAGGAAACATCCGGAACGAGGGGTTGTCATTCTCACCTCGTGTGCCCCCGCCGGCGTTAATTGGAGTGGCATTTGATTAGCAGGTCGGGGGTGAGAGGGGGGGGCACCCTGGTTCAGAGGTGGGGGCAGACAGACAGACGGGTCTGCAGCTCCTCCCTTCGCTCCAGCTGAACCAGCATGTGGCCAAGTGCTTTGGCAAACCCGCGGGCATGACAGAAGTGTCCGCTGAAAGCACTGACAGCAAGATCCTCTTGCGGCACACTCATCTGTGATTCCTCTCAACCTGGAACACATATACATACACACACACACACACACACACACACACACACACACACACACACACACAAACTCATACAAACTCATACTCATACTCATACTTTCTCTCCTTAAACACAGACGCTTTTTCTTCTACGTTTTACTTGCAAGCCTGCTCTCATTCTCTGTCTCTCTCTCTCTCTCTCTCTGTCTCTCTCTGTCTCTCTGTCTCTGTGTTGTTGTTGCCTGTAATCAACACTCTCACCCTAGCCCCACGATGCCCCCAACCATTCCTCACCATCTTATGATTAATTCAAATCTTCTTTGGCACTTGCATTTGGAGCATAAATGTGTTTGTCATTCGATCTTGAACGCATTTCCCTCCAGGCAAGCGTCGCAGTGCTTTTGTGCGTTCCCCATCCTGTGCCAGGGATGTCATGAACATTAGTGGAGTGCTGGAGAAGCAACTGATCTCCTCTGTGGCCTATGTGTTCCTCTGTGGTGTGCAGAGGGAGAGGGGAAGGGGGGGGGGGGGTGGTGGTGGTAGAAAGAGTGATTGTAGTGCCGTTGGTGGAGCACAATCCTGTTAACTGCTTTCCACACCTCATTGAGACCCTTAATGAAGAACTAATAGCCTAATTACAAGCTACTGTTTAAACAGGATGGCAATGGTAGCAGTGGAGATGAATGTCTCTTTATTTGAGATGAACTTGTTCTTGCTACAGTCTCCATTTACTACTGAGGGGGAGAGTGTCTCTCACTCGGGTTAGTCTCCAGCCAGCTCCTGTAGATAACCAGTTATCATCAGAGGTGCACCAGAATTTTAGCTATTTCTGATACTTGGTTGTGTTTTTTAAAGCTATTCATATAAAGATAGACATTTTAACTGTAAAAACCCTTCTAGGCTAGATACCTGCATGGTATACATGTGATTTTGATAACAAGATTTTCTAAAAGGATTTTTAGAGCTCAGAGCTAAAAGAGTTAAAACATGAAATTGGCTAAATGGATTAAATTGTGAAGAAGATACGTTTTAGAGTCTAAGGCGGTGAAGGCATTTTATCTCATGAATCCTCATGTAGCAGTGAAGCAGGCTTTGTGAACAAGCACGCATGAAAAGCATAGCCTCTAAAAGCCTCTGAGGTGATTTAATTTAGAGCACTCCAAATGGCACCAGGGAATGTCAGTGGTAACAGGGCTAAATTGGTGCTTTCCCAGCCATAATGGTGTTATTTTGTCTCTGGATGAATAACTACAGACAGAAAAAAACAGGTGTACAACAGAGACGAAATTGTGTGAGAGTGTTTGTGTCTGTGTGTGTGCATGAGTGAGTGTGTCTGTGTGTCTGTGTCTGTGTGTGAGTGAAAGTATGTGTGTGTGTGTGTGTGTGTGTGTGTGTGTGTGTGTGTGTGTGTGTGTGCGCACGCCTATGCATTAAAGAGAGGGGGATGGAGTGGAGTGGGGATGTGGGTCTATAGATTAGACCTAACAGAGCTAATGGAGTGTGCCCTCCTAAACAGCACGGCTGATTGCCAGTGCAGTATGGCCAGACCCGACAGACTCTGGCCGCCCTCCTGACAGCCAAACGCCCGAGGCAGGAAACCCAGAGCTTGTTTCTCACCAAGGGTCGCTGACCCCTCGGCTTCTCGAGGCGGGCAGATGTGACCACTCTCAGGAGCTCTCTCAAGGACTGCTCACAGAGCCCAACGCATGAGGCTGGGATCGCTGCCTAAATGTACTACATGTTGTGGTCTCGGAGACATAGGACATGGATCCCTGCTATCTCTATGCATTTCCCTCACAGGCACAGTGTGTCTGTTCTTACTTTTAGTCTATTTTGTAACTAACGGTTAGGAAACAATTATATCTCCACATCTCCGGCCCTTGCAGTCCATTTGCTGGTGTTGAGTCAGAGTCTGAATGCATTCCTCTCCTCAGCACATTGTTTTGCTCTCACTTTGCTGTCGAAAGCTTGACTGTCATTACCATGATTCGTCTCGATTACGTGCTAGAGCACTGCATGGTGTTAAACCAAAGACAATTTTGCTGTGCACAATCCAGTTCTTACAAGTTTGCCAACATGTCAGCGCGCTCAGTCTATTCTCCACAATTTATGAGAAATGTGCGAATGTGTGTTGTGAAATGGTGAGGAAATCAATGGTCTCTATTGTGTTGCGGTGACTCTCGGCCAGCACTGTGGTTGCTGTATTCTCTGTTGCAGCCCCTTAGGAAAAGCCTAAGTCTGCTTACCAATCCCAACAGACAGATCTCAGTAAAGCCCCAGGCTAGTTCTGGCGTCTGGTTTGGTAAAAAGGAGGAAGAAGTGAAGATATTTTAAAAGGCCTCGAGATAAGATACAATCAGAGGTTAATGGTGTGAATCAAACAGCAACCTTTATTATAAACACTCCTGTAATCTCTTAATGGGGATCTTGAGCAATGCCTGCAACATGAACAGAGCTGTAATTATGGCAGAGAGAGTTTGTTAAAAAAGGTTAGTGAGCTCTGCAGACGGTCTCAATACACTAATTCCTTCCAGGGCCCTGGCTTTGGCGTTCCCACTGCTATTGAGCGTGTTTCCTGCGCGAGATTAAGTGGAATTAGTTGGCTTTTGGTTCAGCACAGACTAATGTCCTCTTGGTGGAAATTGGTTAAGATCACATCGTCTGAACAACTACTGAAAACACGTGTGCTGACATATAGTTGTGACGCCCCCCCCCCCAAAATGAATGAGCTGTGAATGACATGAAAGATAGACAGTCAGGGGGAGGGGGAATTTGCAAACACGGCTTTGTGTGCTTGACTTTTTTGGAAAATCATGGAGTGTGATGCACTGCTCTGGCTTTGAGGAATAAATACAGACCAGATTTCCCTGACACACCTGTGGGTGACTGGCAGCTGCAGGCTTCGGAAAACAAAGGCCGCAAAGTGTTTTCGGCCCTTACGAGGCTTGCGTTATTTCCCGTTCTTGATAATGATTGGAATGACGCTTACCTGGAGCAAGTGCCGAGCCTAGGAATGGACTGGAGTGGGTGTGTGGGTTGCGGGTCACTGACTTTGCTCTCATTAAGGAGCGGAGGTGGAGCAGAGGTTGGGTCGTGTGGGAGAGGGGGGCTGTGCCTCAGCTGTGAGGGCCTAAATGGCCGACTTACAGCCAGTGGCAGCGCTGCCATAAAGACATGCATAGATCCCCTGGCTTTGTCTTGGCAGCACAGGCACCTTTGGTAAAAAATTGCAGAAGGTTAAAAATCAATACGGCTCCGTTCCACCCCTGCGACGCGAGTGCTGATGCAAACGAAACAGTGGCCTGGGTAAATTCCACAGGGTAATCACCAGCGTTTACAAGAGCTGTTTAGGGGGCAGGAGGGGGAAAAGTGAATGGTGAGAGTGGTGGTGGTGGTGGTTGTGGGGCCGTGGCGATGGGGTAACTACGACAACATTGCGGCGGCTGGCGGTGTAACTTACCGCTGTCTGCTGTTGTTTTCCAGAACAGAGATCTGATAACCTCTGGGCCCCTTGTCTGGCGAAAGCCCGCAGGGGCCCGCCACTCCGAAAAAACTC
Organism: Alosa sapidissima; assembly: GCF_018492685.1. Lineage (NCBI taxonomy): Eukaryota > Metazoa > Chordata > Actinopteri > Clupeiformes > Clupeidae > Alosa > Alosa sapidissima. The sequence goes on along the minus strand of NC_055972.1, from coordinate 30,637,644 downwards.
CTTCCAGCCCCAATTAGTTCTGCTCCCTTTGTGCCCTCTCATTTGGAGGAAAGGCTGCCGCGGACCACCTCTTCAAGGAGCGTGCTTTAGGGTCTGCTGACAGGAATGCGCTTTTAGAACATACATTTAGAAGCACAGGCACCAGCAGCAGTCTATTCCCATACCTCATCCCCCCATACACACATGCGCACACACACACACACACACACACACACACACACACACACACACACACACACACACACACACACACACACACACACACACACACACACTGAAGCATATCTGAAGCAGGGATAAAGCCAACAGGACTCTCTGCAGTCGACTTCATACGCACTCATCAGTACATCAAATACAATCAGTTTCTCCTGGCTCAGGGATTGCAAAGTATTGCAACACTGGTAGTCTGAAGGTAGTTGGAGTGGAGATCATTCTAGAAGAACACCGCACCGCCAACTATGTAAAACACATCATGGTCACCCGCAGCAATGGCTTGTTTTGCTTTTTAAATACGTGTAAATTCAAAAATGTGGAGCTGCTTAATTTAATATTCCTCTGGCACTAGCACGCTGATAGCAAGACATGTCCAGTAAATCCTTAAAGAGCACACAGTCACAAAGCGGCAAAAAACCCCAAACCATGACAATTATTCCATTATATGTGTTTGCAGGGAGGGAGAGCTGAGGACCTGGCGGAAGCAGGCGCCCCATCTTTTGGGACCTCAGCCTTCTCATTAGTCATTTCCAGGATGCACAATTAGCCCCCCGCGACTCCAAAGCTTAATCCACTCAAATCAACACGCTTAAGCCATTGTAAACCCCAGCCAATCACTTTAGAGCATGCTAACAGGATTTAGGATGCTAATTTGGGATATTCAGCGTGGATTGCATATTCAGATTTTTGGAAGATTAACACTTTTGTTTGTCTGCAGACATAGTACTAGTTTGTACACATGCACAAAAATTAAAAGATAATCACAAGCAAAAAAGGCATGTCTTGCACTTAGCCTAGAGTTTCTAGAGCAGTGAATAACTTCCTCCCTCTCATGTCACTATTTTTCTCTCCAGTTGTTACTGTTTGTGTGATAAGTGCAAGATGTAGCCATAAAACTAAGCAAAGCTTAACTCATGAGGGCTCACTGTCTGCAGCATGGAAGGGAAGAAGTTTTTACTGCGTTCCAAGAAAATATTGACAAATCACGCCAACATATCTGTCGGGACAAAGCAACCCTACAATCAAGATTTGAAAATGAAAGGAGGTGAAACACAAGGTTTTCACTACACATAACAGATGCCTTCAAATGTAATTCATTTCCCATTTGTGTACCAGATTATAATAAGGCGAAGCAAAAAAAAAACCATTTGCTGAATTGATATATGCGCGAGCAGATGCTGGTCTGCTGTGCTGGCTCTGCTTTCAAATCCTCCCTTGTAGTTTCTGGATGCCTTGTCTGGCCCCCTCATCAGGGCAGCCCTATTGTAAATAGCACTGTTGACTTGTCCTTCTACTCCAGCTGCTTTTCCTATGTTAAAGAAAACATCACAAGCCAAAACCAGCCCAAGGACAGTCGTGCAGATAGAACGAGTGCATTAATACGTCATTGTGAGGGTGTATTTATTTTCTTTGCTGAATGTAAGCCAGCTAAGCTGATGTCTGTGCGGGAGGAATGTTCTGTCGTTAATATAATTGAATGTCTCCTCCAGTAGTTTATTTAAGGTGACTGCTTTCAATGTATCATTTACCCTCTGCATAAGCCAAGTCATGTTAAACACACATTCATAATTCACCATGATCAGCCTAAAGAATGAAACAAGAATCAACAAGTTGTGTCCTCTGCTAATAACATTCACAAGATGTTGGGTCTTTGGTGGGTGTCTCTTGCACAGTACTGTACATGTCGAAACAGTGTCTCAGAGACGTTGCTCTTTCGCTCTTTCTCTCTGCTGAAACAGTGTCTCAGAGACGTTGCTCTTTCGCTCTTTCTCTCTGCTGAAACAGTGTCTCAGAGACGTTGCTCTTTCGCTCTTTCTCTCTGCTGAAACAGTGTCTCAGAGACGTGGCTCTTCCGCTCTTTCGTGGTCGATGTTGAACGTGACTGTAATATACATCCAAACAAACAAAAGAATCAAATGTGCAAATTCCACCGTTAATTGCAACATGCTTGCAGCACTCCATGACACACTTGTTTTAATTGCTGCTCTAGCGTGAAGGCCAAACCACCCAGTCATTTGATGGATTCTACAGTACAGTCATTGTGGCACCGGCATTTTAATCTCTTTAAACTCTGTCTGAAGATGAATAAATCACCGGGGAAATATGCTTGCGAGTGTGACGTGCGTCGGGCCGGTGTAGTGTGGCAGCGCACCGTGGATGTCTGGCTTTGACGTGAAAAGTGGTGCCTGTATTGGCAGAGGCTGCTTGGAATGCCAGCGAGATCGCTAGTGTTCAAAGGGTGCGTTACGCATCTGACTCCATAAGATTGATGTAAAAGTCTGAAGCATATGATTGAGTGCCTTGTAAAGGCATAGATTGCCGTATTCATTGCCAATGCATTTGCTTGCAGCATGTGCATTGCTCTATGCTGACCTAGACAAATATGTATGCTGCAATGCTTTTGAACGTTTTTACCTTTCTTATGTTAAATGTGGTTGAAGAGGAGGATAGGATTTTCTCCATCCTAAGAGAATGAAGCCCACTATTTAGTGTCCAAACAAAAGCACATGCTAATTAAACTCATTTGCCTTCCTTTCCCCCTCATCCTCAATCTCTCGATCCCTCCCCTCTACTTTCTCTGTCCTCTCGCTCTCCGCAAATACTTCCAATGGCCTTTGTTAGCTCTCCCAATTGAATCCATCCCATCAATCTTGAAGGGACCCCACACTGGAGCCTCTTGTAATTGGTGTTTTGCATGTTTGTCTGACAACTGAAAGATTTCCTGCGCCCAAAAAAAATATCCTGGCACGTCCTGCTACTTAGATATGATTTGAATGCAGGCAGTGCTACCCCCAAGATCTTGAATTATTTGAAATATCCCTCTTTTGGGTTGCTGACAAATTTAAATCTCTTTGTTCAAGTTGGGGGAAAAAACGCACGCATGTCTCACACGATCTTTCAAACACAGGCATTTTCTGTTTGGCGGTCAGATCATTATCCCTGAAGGAAATTGCTTTAGGCTATAAGAGAATTCCAATCCTACCACCCAATATTATATATAAACTGCTAATGATGATGGGAGACCTCAAACAGTTCTCTGTTGTGTGTGTCTGAAGCCATAGCCCATTCTTATTGTGTCGTGCCTAATAGCTTACGCAATGCTTTATTTCTCTGCAGGGATCTGAGTGAGAACTTCATCCAGGCCATTCCGAGGAAGGCTTTCCGTGGGGCCACAGACATTAAGAATCTGTAAGTGTTTCCCTTAAGATCCTATGAGATGGCAATTCAGTCCTCCTGTGTAAGTAATGGCTCGGCAGCCCTTTAGGGGGGTCCAATCTTGTGTCAATGTGACAGGGAAGCATTGATTGACATTGAGCTGCATGCTTTTGATTCTTCTTTGTGGCTCGAATACCCTGTTCTATCTGTTGAGGTCTCGTCCAAGATCAATTCACAGGAATGCATCTCGCCCTGCATACATCATCCATTTCCCCTGACTTAACGGATGAGTGCACAGTTGTCATCGGAGAAGCTGCCTCCGATTTCACCCCTGTCTCACAGGAGTCGTTCTTTTTCATGTTGTCTGAGTCGAATAACTGGAGCAGACGCACCACCCCCCTAGTCTCACATACCCACCCCAAACCTCCCTCCCCCAGCCACACACGCACGCACGCACACACACACACACACACACACACACACACACACACACACACACACACACACACACACACACACACACACACACACACACACACACACACGCACAAACGCACGCACACACACACACATACAGTACTCACTCTCTTTCAGCCTCCCCTCAAGTTTTTTTTATTATTGTACACCCACCCACCCATACTTATGCAATCAACACCGACTGCCGTATATTGCTATCGACTTCAGTGGGCACGGCACAATGACTGTACCCTCTGAGTCAATACTTACAGCTTGCTTATGGGAATGATTACCGTTATGCACCATGGCAGTAATCACAGCCCCGGTGTGCAGCGAACGGGAGCTGTTTGCCGTAATTGCCCCGTCTCGAGTATATTGGAACAGATCATGTTTATCGATTCCACGCTGGGTGAATAACGCAATCACTCTTCCTCGTGTTCCCTTCATAGGCAGCTGGACAAGAATCATATCGCCTGCATCGAGGATGGCGCCTTCCGAGCTCTCCGAGGCCTGGAGGTTTTGTGAGTATCCGGCCTTGTCTGCCCGCTCCACCACATAAACACCTCTCCCACAACAACAAAAGAACGTCCACACCCCCCCATCCCCCATCTCCCATCTCCCATCTCATTATCTGAAAGCACTTTATGAAATGAAGAGAGTGACATTGCCCTAATAACTGCCACTGAAATAAAGATCTCAGGTCGGGCCTCTGTGCACCCAAAGGGCTTTAATCATCAGCATGGTCCATTAATTTAGCGGGGGCCTAAGGAGGAGATTGGAATGCAACCGAGAGGTGAAATATGCATATGGCTTTGTGATGGCTGCTTGTTTATGATGGAGGCAAGGCGGAGAAGGGGTGGTTGGGGGCCCTTTGGGAAGTGGGGCATGGAGGTGCCTGATTGAAATGACCCGCACGGCTCAGAGCACAGCTGGGACCCAAACAGGAGCAGGAGGGGGCTGAGCCACAACGGCGGCCAGACCTGAGACAATTACCTGCATCTAACTGACTGCCAGCTACTGTTCACACAAAGACATCACCCATCAGAACATTTGCCATGCCACAACATTTGGGTATATGTAAGGAAAATGGGTTGGTTAAGCACAGTCGTGATCTAGTGGTAGTATTGGGAGCCACGTCAGTACTGCAGGCAGTTTCTGAGGAAGAATTATTAATTTCATGACAGACTGTTGGGTTGGGTTGTGTAGTCTCTGTTCTCTATGTGGGCGGTGGAAAGCTATCCCTATGGGGTGGCACTGACAGAAAGAGAGAGGGTAGAAGAAGAAAGGAGGGAAAGAAAAGAGAGAGGGAAAGGTGAGGCAAAGGTATAGAGGTGGGTGGCAGGATAAGAAGACAGCAGCAGGATGTGAGTTCTTTCTCCCCCGGCGCAAACAGAAGAGAGAGGGGAGCACGTGCTGGTAGGAGCACGTGTGGGAGAGGGAGGGGGGGGCATTGATGATTCACCCGTCTTAATTGTTATGTTCTCTTCTTCCCTGCGTGTTCTGCAGAACTCTGAACAACAACAACATCAGCAGTATTCCTGTCTCCAGTTTCAACCACATGCCCAAGCTGCGGACATTGTGAGTAACGCTAACCGACCTCCCTGAGCCCCTGCAGTCACCAGTGTCATCGCTCACTCTCCGCCACCACAGCACACAGCCCAACACGCCCTCTCATTCTCAACAGATCATTAAGTGCTCCAACTTTAGATTATTTAAGGGAACAGCAAGAACAGAACACAACCCTTCTGTCTTGTTTGTGAAATGTTGTCTGTTGGATATTAAACTGTGCCCTGTCTAGGGACTGCAGATGTAAATTAGCTAACTCTGGTACAATGCATCAAATGGCAACATGTATGTCAAAAAGTGTACATGGTCCCTAACAAATACAATGAATAAGTAAATAAATAATAACTGGCACACCGGAAAAATAAACTTATCTGCTTAGAATCTCCTTGTCCTGTTTGAACGAACAGAAATAGCCCTTTGCCAGAGAACAAGAAAAACATTTAACAAGAAGTTAAAAATGCAAAAAGAGCTTTTCAATTTGATGGCATCAAAAGCATTTCTTTCACTGTCTGGCTTAATCACCCACCTCATTGTCTACAGAGACTAGAAGAGAGGAGCTAAAGGTATCATTGAAGATTAGGGCAATTACATTAAGCCAAACTCCAACCCGCAATGGGGTTTTATGACATCTTATATACCCAGTGACCTCCATCTTTTTAGTACACTCAGCAGGCTACAGAGTAGCAGGCAAAACCACGGAGGTCTCATGCTGGTTATATCCAACTAGACACACACTGTGTCATTCCATGCAATTTTGGTGGGTAGCCATAGGCCACATTTGGGTTTGTAGGCACGCCAGAAACCATTTCCTCAGTCGGTCCGAGGAACACTCAGAACAACTGTCCCAGAAATAAATACCCCCACAAACCTATTGTCTAAATATATTTACAAAATGTGCAAGCATGTATGAATTAAAACAATTATCTTGGCAAAAATTTCTTACAATCACCACAGTTTGATTCTAGTCTGGGTTTTTTTATTTGCCATGGTTTTGGAACTTTGGGCCGCGCATGGGAACTCGGAGTGGGTAATCGCTGCAGTTTTCCAAAGTTATATTCAGAGATGAACATTCCTGGTTTTGTTAAAGATGTGGAAAGATAATGGTGTTGAGGAAGAATGGATCGTAATGGTTTTGGAAATGGGAACCAGACCCTGGGGGGTTATAGTTTTCGTATGGCTCTGGCAGCCATTTCTGTACTATTAAGAGAAAACTGACAGGACTATAAGAGGCTTTGGCTAAGTTCACTCATCAGGAACAAGATGCCACGCTGCAAATTCCTGAGGGTTTGGACAGGTAGTGATAAGCTGTTAATGGTAAGGAAGAAGAAAGCCATGAAGAGCACTATCAAATAACAAATTAAGATTTAGAGAGAAAGGGATCTCTCAGATATCAGCATTGTGACACATGCCAAATGGGCTGGTATGTGAAATGTTAGTTAATTTCCCAGGTTGTGAAATTTGATCCAGACAGTTACAGATAATGCTGTTATTCTAACATTGTCATATATGGTAATAAATAAAGCAGTTATTATTTATTGCATATGAATGGGGTTTACTCTCAGATTACAACAGGTAATTGTGTGTGTTTTTTCTGTTTGTTTGTTTGGTTGTTTGTTTGTTTTAATTGTGAATCCAGCCGCCTCCACTCCAACAACCTGAACTGCGACTGCCACCTGGCGTGGCTTGCCCAGTGGCTGCGCCAGAGGCCCACGGTGGGCCTGTTCACCCAGTGCTCCAGCCCGCCACAGCTCCGCGGCCTCAACGTGGCCGAGATCCAGAAGCACGAGTTCTCCTGCTCAGGTACAAGCTTACTGGTGTGGGGTGGGGAGGGGTGGCTTGACAGCCTTCATAAATTGTACCTTATGTTCACACACACACACACACGCATACAGACACACTCAAGTACGCAACACACATACATACTTGCACACGCACACACACACACACACACACACACACACACACTCATGCACACACACATACACACACGCATACACACACACACGCACACGCACACGCACACGCACACGCACACGCACATGCACATGCACACTCCTCTCACTGTAGTTGTCTCCATCTCTGCCGGTCCCACATCTGCCTGTGAGAGGAGGCGCTAATCACACCTGACAGGCAGGTCTTGCGGGGGGCGCTGGTGGGAGAGGGCGGGTAGGACTGGTGGGGGAGGTTAGCCCCGCTCTCTGCACTTTAAAGTGGCTCCAGGAGCTGGCAGGTCAGCCACTCTTGTGAAAGTTCAGTTGAAGGGCCCTCTGCAGCTTGCTGCCCGATTGATGCACCCCGCCTCTGACAGCAAATACCCCCCTCCCCCTCCCCTCACCACCACCACCATCCTCACCCTCACTTGGGAGGCAGCTGGCAGAACAGCAGCCCCCCCCCCCCCCCCATTCCCATCCCTGCCTCACATAAAAGAGAGAGCGCAAACGTTTGACTCTCTGCCAGGTTTTGAGGTAATGCAGCCAAAGAGGCCAGATGGTACGTTAGTCCCTCCCAGGGGTGTCGGATACCGTAACCTGTTAGGATTATCAGGGACCAGTGTGTCTCTATCTGTGTGTGTGTGTGTGTTTGCCCAGAGGTTGCATGGGAACCAACATGGTCAGCAAGGTCATCTCCTGGAACCAGCAGGTGCAGGTGTGGGCTCAGGGTCGGGGCTTCCCAGCTTGGCCCTGAGCCACAGAGCACGCAGAGCTAAGATGAGACCAGCGACAGCTCTGCCCCAGCGTGGCCACTCCTCAGTAGCCCTGAGATGGGCACGGACCCATCAGGCCTCCCCCTCTCAAGCCTGCAGCTGAGGGCACGGACCCATCAGGCCTCCCCCTCTCAAGCCTGCAGCTGGGGACGCCGACTTACAAACAGCCTGTTTCTGTCAGAGCGAATGTTTCCTTTGGGCACGGACGGACGGACTGGATCCAAACGCAGCTGGTCCTTTCTTGTGAGCACACAGGCCCTTACTCAGAAGCAGGCATCCTCAGGAGACATACTCCACTTACAGAGGGGGCATCAGTTGTGTTTAGGAGTGTCGGGGCAATCGAGCAGGAGTTTGGAGACCGGGATGAGGGCAGGTCCATTTGTATGGCTGCTGATTTTCATGCATCCATGTAGCATGACAGCGCATAAAGTATTCATCGACAATGGGAGCTCTCATCCCACTCTGTGTCACCACGGAGTACACTTTACCAAGCAGAGCCATCGTACAGTTTTTAATTTGGGAATTTGCTATTTTGTTTTTTTAGTTATTATTTCAATTTATTTCTCATTTTATTTGCATTTGTGCTCAGTTCTTTCAGCGAGATTTTAACATGATCAAATAACATGAGCTATAAATACAGGTTGTTTGGTTTCATTTTGGTTGGTTTTTTGAGCCTGTGTGACGTCAGTGTTTTACCGATATTGCATTACCTTTACGCAAATAGACCTACTTCAAATGAATCACTACTCAATCTTATTGCATATACTGTTACACCCCTGTGCTCAATCACTGGTCAGCATCCGTGCTCTTTGTGGGTGAGATGTGAGATAGAAACTCTCACTCTGCAGTAAGTTTGGCAGCCCAGGGCTGGAAACAGAGCTACCCAGTGGGTTCGGGCTGACGCAGAAGAGTAGCCTGGTCGATTACCCTGAGTCACATGATACTGTGTCAGAAGGCCATGGCTGATGGTGGGAGTGTAGGGCCTGGTAGTGCATGCACACTGCTACTGAAATGCCAGATTTGTCACCAGGGGGCATCAATTAAAATTGTTTTCAAAATATGTGAGGTTTTTGTTTTATCGGATGTGGACAGAGCCGTTGGATGTGTTCCAATTGAGCAAGACGTAGGTTGGCTTGCCAGTGGGATTGGGCAGTAAGAAGACTAAATGTGTTCTTAATAACCAGTTGTCCCTAAGGAACAAAAATAGTCATCGTAATAAATGAGACATAGTGCCACTTTGTGCTTATTGGGAACTTTTTGTCTTCTCTCCATAGACAAAAAGAGCCCTCGAACGGTACTTCGTGAGGAATGCAGTAGTGCCTGAATGTACTGCAGCTCACAAAATATGTGCAGAGAGACGCACACAGAGCAGGGAGTCACCAGAGGCCTGACCAGCGAGTGAACTCTCCGCGAGGCGATCATTAGAGAGTGGCTCGCTGGCACACAGTCGCATGTTCTCTGCTTTCGGGTGGAGGAGAGGAGGCGGGGTGAGGGGGGTGGAGGAGGGTCGGACAGGGGCTTGGTGTGTATCTGTGCTGGGACACCTGCGTGGGATTTTGGGGCGTGGGTGGCGGGGACACGTGGTGGTGGTGGAGAAGGATGGAGGCTAGTGGAGGAGCTCAGAGCCACTTGAGAACTTCACGGTTGACTGCCCGCTGGTCCCCAAGTCCTTCTCTTATTTCCTGTTTGGAGGCGATGGAGGGAGGAGGAGGAGGTGGAGGAGAGTTGTTCAGTATTGTTGCTAGCGAACAAGAAATGTGAACAATACTGGAAACACAAGCCTTTGCAGACTCACTCTCCCTCCCTGGACCAGAGACAGCAAAACTTTGCAATTATGGCAGCACAACAGCTTGCTGTTCGACGCAAGAATAACCTCGCTCTCCCGAGTCGCCAGCCCCTCATCATGTTTAATCACAAATCCGCTTATCGAGACCGAGGCAGCCTGCTCATTATGGCAACTTTTCTCCACCTTCCCTTGTTTGTACAAGGTGTCATTTATTCCCAATTTGTCATAGACTAACATTATCTGTGTAGCGCCATTATTCCATCTCAACCCAGAATGTGCCTGTGCCATGCCTGTGATAAGTGAAGCACTTAAACAGAGGCCATTAAGTCAATGGGCCATGAGCTGGTGCCAGAATTTTAATAGTGCAGCACTCCAAGTGAGCAGAGAATGCACTGATACGGGAGGTCTCCTCGCTATGCATACAGAGTTACTGTAGACGGCAGCAGACGTGGTAAAGGGTTTGGAAAGTAAGTCTTGTTTAGTAAGTGCTTAGCCATGTTTACAAATGGGAACGGCCACGGCACTAGCAGACTTGGGTTTACGTCTGATTTAGCAGGGTTAATCCCGGGCTCTCTCCTGGCTGGCGGAGCGGCGTGGAGGCGCTGGAAATTCATTTTCATGCTCACACGGTCGGGGTTGTTAATCCCTGCTGAGGAACCGCTGCCAGGCCTGCCTGGTATTTCAAGGATCTCGCCGCTCTACTCACGCTAGTCCCAGCTCGCCGTCTATTCTGTCCCTCTCTCTCTCTCTCACCCTCTCTCTTTCTAGCTCTTTTACTCACTCACTTTTTCCACTTTTTCTTGCTCTCCTTTTCCAATTCTCGCTACTTTTCTCCAACTTTCCCTCTCATTTCTGTCTATTCCTGTCTTCCCTTTGTTCAGCTTTCTCACTCACTCTGTTCTCTCTCTCTCTCTCTCTGTGTGTTTCTTCTTTGTCCAGCTCCTCCATTGTTTCTTCTTTTCATCATTTCTCTCCTCTCCTCCATTTCACCTGGCCCTGTTCCCTCTTCTTCTCCCAACTCTTGTCTTTCACTCTTCTTCTCCCTCCCACTTCATCTCTCTCTCTTTCTCTCTTTTTCTCTTTCTCTCTCTCCGTCCCTCTGTCCTGTTTCCCAGGCAGCTCATCGTGTCCCAGTGCTGAGGCTGCAGCACGCCAGGCCGTCTCCCAGTCCACTGGATGGGTTTCTCCAGTTATAAATAAACCAGTAGGCAGCCCCCTGTTGCAGCCAGCTCAACCAGAACTCAGAGAGAGCACCAATCAAATATTCATGGTTTTCAAAAAAAAAAGAGCGAGAGAGAGGGTGAAAAAAAAAGAAATGAAACCCAAAACCCTGTAGATTTATAAGCGGCAAGGCAAATTAGCACATTTAAAAGTCTGTTTTATTGCCTTTCTGGGTTAGACTGTGAATATTGTGGAGCGCATGCACTACTTCTGACAGAGTCAGAATGTTATTGGGGAAAAAAAGAGAAGGTAACGGAAGAGAATGTCAAGGGATGTGTACACTGTATGCAAATGATGGTGCCTTTGGTTTCAAGAACAAGCACACGAGTGTAAGAATGAAAGAGCTGAACTTGCACAATCCCAAGTATTCCTGGCAGAATTGCTTCACGGAGCACAAACCTAGTGGTGCATAACGAGATCAATGGATTAAATTAACATGTCCTCCCCACGCACTCCGTTGCATGGTAAGACATTTCGTAGGACATTCCTTAAGACGGTCCTCAGGGAGTCCTCAGCCAAGAGTGATCCAAAATGGCCTTGAAATGCCGCTTTATAATTGCCATCTATTATAATATTGTGTATCATCAGAGTGATTTGAAATGTAATGAACTGTAGATTGAAGCTCCGTTTTCTAAGTAGGAAATATATGTGCTTTCATGTGTGTATCTAGACAGTCATGTGAGGGATAATCCATACATGTAGAGAAGCTTTTGCCCGAGCATGTTCCCCACGTCCCCATTATTTCCCCTCTCGTCCATGATCCTCATGAGAAATCCTCTGTGGAAAGCGTAATCCGTATTTTTCTCCGTATTTGACCAATGAATCGCCACCATCAGAGGTTTCCCAGAGACCCTGTGGCGCTGAGGGAAACGGCACTTTACACAAAAACACGGTTCTGTGACCTTAAAACACCTCATCACCTGACCCTGGAACAGTACACGATATACAGTATGAGACCTCAGTGTACCAAGTGTAAATGCATACCACACACTAAGCACACACACACGTCCCATCGTGAATTATTCACCAGTATCAGGCTGTAAAATGCTCTTAAAAGTATGACTCCGCCGTGTGGCTCCGCTATAGAAAGGCCTAAAAGGGTTTACATCTCCAAGAGTCGGCCATGTGAAGTGTTTTGCGTGTTTAACCTGCTTGTGTTGTCCATGTTGTTTTCGTTGCTTCACCTGCTGTGCCCTGCTCCACCTCTTCCAGGCCACTTGGAGAGTGCAGGCGCCCCGTCCTGCAGTCTGTCGGCCGGTTCCTGCCCCGCCATGTGCACCTGCAGCAACAACATCGTGGATTGCCGGGGGAAGGGACTGACCGCCATCCCTGCCAACCTGCCTGATAACATGGCCGAGATGTAAGTAGCCGAATCTCCCAGCTCATATATTGATTGATCCATAAACAGATAGGGCAGTGATGGAAGACAAAGGATAGGAGTGTGTGTGTGTGTGTGCCTGTGTCTGTGTCTGTGTGTGTGAGAAAATAAGACAGAGAGAGAGAGAGAGAGAGAGAGAGAGGGTTGAGTGAGAAAAAGAGAGCGAAAAATGGAAACCTAATCCCACCACCCCCAGTAGTTTGTGTCAGGAGACCTGCAAGCTGATATATTATTTTAAAGGGAGACCTGGGTTCCCCACATCTGCACGGCTCTCTCTCAAGCGTAACACAGTACATATCTCTCCCTCCAGAGCACACTGTATTTTTAAGGCCTGTGGCATCTCACTTTCCCACCCATGGGAAGCATTCCTGTTAATGGCAGACTCAGACTATGAGCCTCATAATCACCATCCAGTCCGCCAGCAGCCTCTTTAGCGTGTTTATCCGCATACATCTGTTTTAGCATTAACCCACATGACCCCAGATCCATAGACACTCAGTCCGCCAATCCCTGGAATGCAAGCAGACGCTCGGCAAACCAGCTGCGTCTCAGCCAAGGGTGCCTGACACGTCAATCGACAGCCACCTTTTGACAATTCCCCTGTGAAGGGTAATCACTATCACTAAAAATACAGATGCCCCCCCCCCCCCCCCCCCCAGGCCCCTGGCCTTGTCTTAATTCTGCACACATGGAGTGGGTGGACGTGAATAGGATTGAGACTGTGCAGGGGATCTGACATGGAGAAGTGAGGTGTTCTGGGTGACCCTACTGTTGCAGAAATGGTCAGATAATTTGAAAATGATGTACAGTAGGTTGGGAGTGTACTGTAAGTTGTAAGGTTGGGAATGTAGATGTCAAAATACTTTCAAACAACTGGGATGTAATTTTTGCAGTTTGACCTCCCACTCCCACCCCCAGGGTGTGCACATGAACAAAGCAGTCCTGTCTGAAAACAATAGCTTACATCAGGATACACATCACTTTCAATCAGTGCTTAACCTTCTGCAAAGTGATGTAACGGATCAAATGTGGCTTTTTACACATGGCTTTTCATTTTTCTCTAGGAGGTGTTATGCATATTTTGCGTCCTGATAATCCTCTGTGTTCTAAGTCAATCTGGCATTTGATTAGACTCAAATCTCTCAGTATTTTTGTATCTCTCAGTATTTTTGATAGCTGGGATATATCAGACATACAGTAAATCAGCACAGTTTGTGTCATGAGCATGCAAGTGTGACTTGTATGGTTATGCTGCATAATATTATAAAAAATGGAATGGTGATAATCCTGGAGATGTAAATATTAGGCAATGCTTGATGTTTGAGCGTGTCTTGGAACCAAGACAAGTGCACCATCTCAACATATTTTGAAACCTTCTCATAGTTGGGGCAGGCTGTCCTGCCCCATAAATTAGATCTGTGACAGCTTGTATAAAAGTCTACTAAAACAAAAGTGAACTAAGATAGTGAAGTGAAGCTTTGCTAAGTTTCTCAGAGTGACCCCCACATAAAAACTGTGTGAGGAAGTTTTATCGTCTTTCTGCTCGCAGCCAAACGACCCAGTCATGCACAGGCGGGTGTCACTCGTCGGCGTCCTTGCATATCCTGTCCCGAGTCTCTGGGTGGCCATATTAGCACCGCATGCATCTGTCCACACTTGGACCGTCACAAAGGAAGCCATCGTGGCACATCCTCAGAAGAGTCATCTCGTTTTTCACTCCTCATTGAGATGATATCAACACTGACATTGAAACTACAGCACTGCTGCTATAATAGCAGTTTGGCCTCTGCTTCACAGCTTTGATCATTTGTCGGTGCGAAAAGAAAAAAAAAACAGTTTGTTTTGTTCTTTTCACTTGCTGTTTTTTTTTTTTTTGTCCTCATATGTGGTGACACACAGATGACATTTGAAGTTAATATGAGGTAATTGAGGTGAAAGTGTCACTTGTATGGCTCTTTGTTGAAGTCTACCCCACGGGCCACACACATCCTCCTGGGGATATCAGATCACAAAGGTGAGGGACACTCCCTCGCTCTCACACAGAAACACACACACACAATGACACACACACACACACCATCATTCTGCTGAAAAACTTTATCAAAAGGGGGACTTGAAGGCATGAGATGAGTGAACTCATTTCCTCATTTGAGTTCTCAGAAAGAGGCCCATTTAAAAATACACTCCCAGCATGGGTGTTCCTTAACAACCCTGACCTATTTTCAGTGCTTTGGTGAGGGAAGAAGCTCGGGCGGGCGGGCATGTGAGGAGAGAGAAAGTGGCACGAGAGCCGGGCAGCCCAGGCAGGCAGGCTGGGTGTTGAGGGCTGGTGGTGATGGTGATGGGACGTGTTTGAAGTGTGCCTTGGCTGGTTCTACAACCCCAGCAGCGGCGTGTCCTCATGGGGGGCCACTGGAAGACCTGGTGGAAGCGACATGTTCCAGACAGCAGCCACTCACTTACTCAAGATGAAGACTATCAGCTCTGTCTAAAGCTGTCCCTCACACTCCTACAGAGTGTCTAGACATTAAACCCCATTTTTCTTTTCTTTTTGGCCCTCAGCCTCCAGTCTGTTCACCCACTTCTCTGAACATGACTTCTCTGAAAACAAACGGCCTAGCACCCATCGCAGAGTCCTTTTTTTTTGTTGCCTTTTTTTGATGCATGATACACTGTCTCTGTTCAGAGAACCCTTTTGCAGATAGAGCAGTGTAATACGTGCCATCAAGTAGCTTTATCCCGTCGTGAGTTTGTTATAATCCTGTCAGTGGAGATGAAATATCGTAGTGAAATGTAACAGTTGTAGAGGGAGAAAAAAGGATACTGAGAGATGGAGAAGGAGGGGAAAAACATTAAATAATAAACCAGGCCCACATTTTCAGGCGTTGAACCACTGCGAAGACAAAAGGCAAAAGATTAGTGTCTACTCTGGGGAGTTTGGTGTTCAGGCGGCGGCACTTTACAAGCTTGGCCACGGCTGAGTGAAAGGCAGACATCCACCTTCCTCTCCTGCGCCTTTGTTTGAAGTTTTTTTATCACTTCGCCAGCCTCCTTCCCCTCCTCCCTCCGGACGACCCTCACTGGTCCCAGCTTACCGTTCCACTAGGACTCTGTGTGTGTGTTTGTGTGTGTGTGTGTGTGTATGTGTGTCACAGAATATGATGCTTATTTAGTTTTAGTTCTGGTTGTGTCTCTGCCTCCCGTGTCCAGCATTTCTTGGGACTTTAGTTCATTATCAAATCAGTCTGAGCCACACTGAGGAGCCAGGCAGCTTCTCAAGAAAACCAGCAGCAGACTCATTTGGCCCTAATGAGCTGCAGAAGTTCTGCAGTCATTATTTTTTTTCTCTGATGGGAATTTGCAACATTTGTTCACTCTGAAGGTTTTTTTCTTTCCCTCCATTTTTATGTGTGTGTGTGTGTGTGTGTGTGTGTGTGTGGTGGGGGGTTACTGTGAATATTAGGAGGAATGGTTAAACACTTTGAAGCCTGTTTCTTCTTCTTCTTCTTCTTGAGGAAAGCTGTTTTGGAACTTTTACAGTTGCACATCATTTGGCTCCTATTCTGCGCTCACGTCTCTATTTAGATGTCCCACAGATTTAGACAGTTGCTATTTTTTACCCGAGCCAATTGCGCAAGTGAGGGTGTCATTAAAATCTCTGTTATTATGTCTGCCTGGATTGCAGAAAGCCCTGCGATGTAGCTTTGATTACTATGTGTTCTCACGTCCATCTGCATCCCCCCATCCCCAGCAGTCGAATAGTTAATGCCATTAGTTGCTCCTGTATAATGAAACCCATGCTTACCGCTGATTAATGGGATCAGGTGCATTGATTATCCACCTGAGGGTTAGTTTAAAAGATTTGTTTTGTTCGTTTTCTTTTTTTCCCCTCCCCTTGGTAGCAAACTGTCACTTGTCTGTGTGGACAGAAGAATCAATCCCCCAGTGGACTGCTCTTTCTGTGTGTGTGTGTGTGTGTGTGTGAAAGAGATGGAGAGAGGCTTTTGTCCCAGGGCCTAATCGATTCCAATCTGCCGCCTCCAAGCGCACATATTCATCACCTGATCCCTTTTTCGTGAGCGGGCTGCAAGCCGGGGTAGCTATTGATTTCTCTCTCTCTCTCTCTCTCTCTCTCTCTCTCTCTCTCTCTCTCTCTCTCTCTCTCTCTCTCTCTCTCTCTCTCTCCCCGAGAAAGACACTGTTGTCTCCCTTGGGGTGCGTTGTCACACTTAAAAAGTCACGCACACTCCCTGACACACACACCCACCCACGCATTTCTTGCTTGTAGACTTTTCCAGACACCATGCACTTACACTTGCATATGCATGTGCACTTGTGCTCTAACACGCACACACACACACACTCACTCAGTGGTGGCACGCCAGTCTAAGCCTGAACCCTCTTCCCAGGGATCTGTTCGGTCCAGACAGTTGATGAAAGAAGGACCTAAAGCCACTTGGCAACGTTGCCTGACTCATGGTAAAGACACACAAGCCACAGTCGCAGTGACACTGCAGTAAATCCAATGCGACGTGCACGTATAAATAAAGAGCGAGCAGTAGCTCCGCGAACATGACCACCACAGGAATCTCTGGATATATCCCTGTGGTCAGGAATTGCGACAATCCAAAGAATTTAAATTGCTTTGCTATATTTCTATATAAGTGCATGTTTTTCTTTGAGGGGAAGGATGGGACTTAATTGAAAAATATTTCGGCCTTGCAATAAAATGTTGTCGCCCCCCAGCAGACAAGGAACTTGGCAATAACAAAATGTGGGGTATCTTTTAGAGTGAGTTTTCAGAAAAATACTTATTATTATGATCATTTTATTCCTACCACATTTTATATGATTTTTCACCTTAGTATCGATAAAGTTTCTTGAAAACAACAGGAGATACGACTTGGATACATCATCAGTGATGACAGTAGACTTTACTTTTACTGTAATAATGTGGTAATAATAGTGATAACTTACTGTACATATTTTTATTTGTCCATTCGTATTTCTCTACAAAATCATATACATCAGTCTTGCAGACACACTCACAACCCCAATCAACCTGACCAGGTCCCCAACACTCAGGTGCCCACTGCATTTGACTTGTGTGTCCAGTGTGTCCACTGCTCTGCAGCAGATGCTGATATACCCCCAGCAAGTCTGGCACTGAACAAAAATGCTTTTTATTTATAGGTCACTTCACAGCTTTTAAAATGCCTGCCTTAATAAGGCTTAGGGGGGATTGAGCTGCCGCAGTCTCGGAGGCAGCTGCCTATTCGGCTCTGTTGCGCACGCTCAGAGCTGGACGAAGAGGGGGGAAAATGTCAAATCAAAACACAACGCAGTCCTATTAGCTCCAGCCCCTTAAAACGCAGCCGAGCCCCCTCACTGCTACTAATGGGATTTTCAGAGCCACGCAAAGAAGAAAGACGGGGAAAAAAACCCTTTATTGCATCCCTAGACTTTTTTTTTCTTCTCCAGCACCATCTGATGCTGATTATGGCTCGTGATTCCTGAAGGTTTCCACCGTGAATGGATCTCGCTTGACTGCCAGAGCCACACATGTGATTAATAAGGACGATCTGTGACGTCCGGCCGAGAGGTCCAAGGGCCGACGCAGCTTCGCTCTATGGACGCACACACACACACACACACACACTAGTGTACACACTAACTGTGCATATACATTCACACTAACACACGCGCGCACACACACACAAGTGTGTATACACATGCACATATATACACATCTACACACACAAATCAAGCAATAACA
>NC_055972.1:30611888-30614388 GCF_018492685.1 Alosa sapidissima | reverse complement strand
CAACACAAACAAACTCAGAAGTGCTCGCATGCACATGAACTTAGAGGCATAATTATTTGTATGGGGTACACACAAACAAAATACTCTCAGACTAACAGGTCACAGGCACTTATACTCTCTCTCTCTCTCTCTCTCTCTCTCACACACACACACACACACACACACACACACACACACACACACACACACACACACACACACACACACACACACACACCCAAACACACATAGACACATACGTATACATACAGTAGGCCTACATGCATACATACATACTAGCAAAAGGGGTCAGGCACACATACACACCCTCACATTCACAAACAAATGTACACACTGAACTGTCACCATAAAACATGTGACAACACACATTGTTTACACCTTTGTGTGCCCTAATAACATAGGAATGGAATGGAGATGTAAAGTGCAGCATAAATCTCTCAGGCTGGAAATTTCAGGCCTGCGGGTGGTCGAAGCCATCCATGCTTCACACACACACACACACACACACACACACACACACACACACACACACACACACACACACACCTCCCTATGCAACAGTAAACGTCAAGCCTGTAACACGAGAGACAATGCCACAGTGGTAGGAGCCCGCACACTTTGATTTATTTTTAGGTTGCAACCTTTTCTTCTTCTCTCTCTCCTTTACTTTTCTCTGTCTCTCTCACGCTCCCTCTCACATGGTCTTTCTCTTTGTCTCTGTCTCTCTCTCTCTGTCTCTCTCTCTCTCTTTGTGTCTCTCTTACCATTCCTCCACTGTGTACGTTACAGTGTTTCTTTTCTTCATCGGGGGTCAGAGGTCCTCTTCACCAAGGGCACATAATGTATCTCTGCTATGCCTCTCCTGGTGCCACTGTGACAGGCTGAACCCCACACAAACACGCATCCGCTATGGCAACCATGACATGGATTGCGACGTTTTTTCACCACTGTTGCACACACATGTGTGTGGTGCTGCCTCTTCAGGCTCTGAAAGCTTGTCCCCTGCTTCAACCAGACTCAAACACACCAAGCTACTAAATGAAAAGATTGTTTTGTTCTGATTTTTTGGCGGGGATTAGGAGGAAGGAAGATGTGTATGTGTACGTGGTGGGTGGGGTGTACAGAGATGGGGTGTTGAGTCCATCAGTTAAAGTGATATTTATTTTTACCCAGAATTCAAGGTAATGGGTAAAAATAGACTTAGACCTCACTGGCCAGGCTGTACCATGCTCTGGCATTAGCCTCAGACCTGGAATGACCGTAACCATGCATCCCTGCATAGCTTCCATGCCACTGTTAGTGAGGGGCCATTTAACCATCGGGCACAGAGGGACACTGGGAAGAGACTGGGTAGCAACAGGACAGGCATAGTTTACTGGACACATAGTTGGCACATGTTATAGAATTAGGCTGGTGTCCAGTATATGTTAGAAAAAAATGGAGTTGCAAGAGCACGTCTGTAGGGAAAAGAGGCCTTGTCAAACAAAAGGAAACTGCATCAACCAGAGGTTGCCGTAGGGAATTATTTCTGAACAGTGTCCCAGTTGGAACCAGCACACTGTTATTTAATGTGGCTGTGTGTGTGTGTGTGTGTGTGTGTGTGTGTGTGTGTGTGTGTGTGTGTGTGTGTGTGTGTGTGTGTTTATAAATCACAGTGACAATACATTCGAAGCAAGTGACTCAAGAGGGGGTGGGACCTCTTTATTACTACCAATAAAATATGCCACCTTGTCCACCTTGTATTATTTTATTTACACATAATGTTAGGTCCACCTAATACAGTTAAATGTCGTCTTGTAGAGGGATGTGCAGTATCTCCAATTACATCTGGTGTACATGAGCTCATTTTCTAAGGTAGGGTTTCTGCTTTGTCCCTTAACAGCCACCTTGCCCAGAACCCGTTCATCTGTGACTGTAATCTGAAGTGGCTGGCTGACTACCTGCGTGCCAACCCCATCGAGACCAGCGGTGCCCGCTGTGCCAGTCCTCGGCGCCTGGCCAACAAGCGCATTGGCCAGATCAAGAGCAAGAAGTTCCGTTGCTCCGGTGAGCCCAAGCAAGCCTGTGAACCTTCGTCCCTCCGTTTACAGTCTTCCTCCTCTCTTTCTCTCTCTCTCTCTCCATCTCCCTCCCTCTCTCCCTCTCTCTTTCGCCTTTACCTCATGTTTGCCTCCATCTTGCTGTCACATAAACTGTCTGCACTCATTCCTGGCTACACATAAGCTTCCGTTAGCGTCATACCATTTTGTGCCTGACTGGCACCACAGCATTGGTGAGGGGGGTGGAGGGGGTGCGCACCCTCTACCCCTCTCTGTTTGTGCTCTGGAGATGCCAGCAGTGCCACTTGACTTGCTGGAATAGCCACTGTGCCACCCAGTTGAAGTTTCCCATTTGAATGATTTGATTTTCATTATTTGGGTTGGCTGTTCCTCTCCCCCAGTTTGTTCCCATTTGCTTTCTTTTATTAGCACATTAACACGTTGTGTCTGGCTTCACATGA